>NW_004444007.1:4121615-4142187 GCF_000243295.1 Trichechus manatus latirostris
TTCTCTGTCAGTTTTCTCACTCCATTTGGTGCTTGGCTGAGTTCTTTATCTCTTCATTTGATGTTTTAGGGTTTCAGGATTGTTGTAGTCTCTGTTCGGCTTAGTTTTTCAGATCTTTGCTGTGGAGGGATGGCGTGGTGCTTCTGCCCAGAGCGCCATTTTGCCAGAAAGTTGATTTTCATTTCTCTGATGGTTACTGATGTTGAGCATATTTTCATATGTCTGTTGGCCATTTGAAAATCCTCTTTGGTGAACAGTCGAAGTAATTTTGAAGAAGAACAAAGTAGGAGGACTCATACTTCCTGATTTCAAAATCTACGATATAGCTACACTAATCAAAACAGTCTGGTACTCGTATAATAACAGACATAGACCAATGGAATAGAATTGAAAGTCCAGAAATAAATCCATATATTTATGGTCAACTGATTTTGGACAAGGTTGCTAAGTCCACTCAATGGGGAAGAGTCTCTTCAATATAGGGTGCTGGGAAAACTGGATTTTCACATGCAGAAGGATGAATCAGGATCCATGCTTCACACCATACACAAAACTGATTCAAAAGCATGTAATATCTTTTTGCCTCAGTTTATATGTCTTTTAGTTTCCTATTGCTGTTATAACACAAATACCACAATAGGTGGCTTTAAAGAACAGAAATTTATTTCCCCACAGTTCTGAAGGTTAAAAGTCCAAATCAGGGTCTTGGCTGTGTCAATTCCTTCTTTGTCGGTAGCCCTGGGCATTCCTTGGTTCCTTGGCTTATAGATGATCCTCACATGGCATCTGTCTTCTCCTGTGTGTGCTTACCTCTGTGTCTAATCTACTCTTATTACAACTCAGAAGTGATTAGGTTTAGGACACACTCTATGCTGATATGGTCTCATTAACATAACATTTTCAAACAGGATTATATACATCCACAGGTATAGGGATTAAGATTCCACCTCACATTTTGGGGAGACATAATTCAATCCATAGCATTTCACCTATTGGCCTTCCAAAATTCATGTCCCAGTCATGTGGAAAACACATTCACCCAGCCACAGCATCCTCAAAACTCTTAGCCCATTTCACCATCAACTCTAAGTTCAAAATCTCATCTTCTGAATCATCTAAATCAAATGTGGGTGAAAGTCTATGTGTGTTCCATGCTAAGGCAAAATTTCTTTCCAACAGTGGACTTTGAAACCTAGAATAAAATTATCTGCCTTCAAAGTACAATGGTGGAACAGACCCTGGGGAGACATTTCCATTCCAAATTGGAGAAATTAGAGGGAAAGAAGCAGTGATGGGTCCAAGTAAATCCAAAACCCAGCAGAGCAAATTTCGTTAACTCTCATGGCTTGAAAATAATTTTCTGTTTTCCATGCATATCTATCTGTGCAATGGTTCTGCCCTTCAGACTCTGGGCACTGGTCATGCTCTCTGGATTCTGAGCAGATGCCCCTCTGCCTGTGCATCAGTCCTGCCTTCCAGGCCCACCTGGATGGCATCCCTGCTCCCCTGGCTTTGGGTGGTCCCATTTTCCTGGTCCACTTGAATGGTAATCCTAGCCCCTCAGCCCTGGGTGGCTCCAGTCTCCTGGCCCCCTGATATACCAGCCTGGTCCCTTCAAGTTTGGATGGTTGCCCTGTTCCCTTAGCCCATTTGAATGGCAGCCCTACCGTCCAGAACCAAGGTAGTGTCAACTAGACTCTTTGAAACTGAAGAAGCTGTGGCTCCACCTTTTGAAACCTAGAAGGTGGGTGTTCCGTCCTTTAAAACTCAGGCAGTTCTGTCCCCAACCCCTAGCTGGTGCTCCTTCTGACAGTCCTGTTTATCTCTGAACTTCTCCCTGAGTGGTGCCTTCCTCTTCCTGGAGGACAACAGATGTTCACAGCGAAGTAGCTCCACTAACCTGTTTCCTGCCTACAGAATTCTAGGAAGTAGACATCTTTCCTTAATTTCATCCTGAGCCGACAGGATGTTACAGGCATAATTTCTTTAGCAAAAGATTGTGTAGCCATGCCCTTGATGAAAGTTCCAGGACATGCTTTCTTAGGTTTGTACAACAGAATTTTCCAAATCTTTAAGTTCTGGTTTCATTTCGCACAGTTCATTTTTAAGTTTATCTCTTTCCTCCTGAATTTTACTATAAGTGGTAAGGAGAAACCAAGCTGACCCAAGATTTCTCTTAGAAATCTCCTCAGCCAAATATCCAAGTTCTTCACTTACAAGTTCTACCTTCCACAAAACATTCTAACTTAATTCACAAAGTTTCTTTGCCACCTTATAAAAAGGATTACCCTTCTTCCAGTGTCCAATAACATGTTCATTTCCTTTAAAAGCCTGACCAGAAGCACATTTAATGTCCACATTTCTAGCAACATTCTGTTTATGGTGATACAAGCTTTCCCCATAGCTCTCAATTCTTCCTGAGTCTTCATCAGAATTGCTTTAATGTCCTAATTCTACCAATAGTCTCTTCAAGGCAATCTAGGGCCTTACTATCAAACACATCAAAATTCCACCAGCTTCTACTCATTACCCAATTCCAAAGCCCCTTCCATGATTTATGTATTTGTTAGAGCAGTACCCCACTCTCTGGTACCAAACTCTGTCTTAGTTTCCTAGTGCTGCTCTAACACAAATACTGTAAGTAGTAGCTTTAAAAAATGTAAATTTATTTTCTCACAGATCTAGAGGCTAAAAGTCCAAATCAGGGTTTTGGATATGTTGATTCTTTCCTTGCCAGTAGTCTAGCATTCCTTGGTTCCTTGGCTTATAGAGAATCCTCATATGGTATCTGCCCTCCCCTGTGTATGCTTGCCTCTGTGTCTAATCTGCTCTTTTTATAACTCAAAAACAATTAGGTTTGGGACATTCCGTACATTGATATGACTTCATTATAACATAATAAAGAAAACTCTATTTCTAAACAGAATTACATACATCCACAGGTATAAGGATTAGGATTCCAACACATATTTTGGGGGACATAATTCAATCACAACAAAATGCAAAAATGGGGATAATTCAAATATCTACTTCACAGGGTTGTTGTTAGGATTAAATAAATTAATTATCAAGTATTTGATAAAGTGTTTGGCACATGGCAACACTATATAAATGTTTGCTACTATAATAATTACTATGATTATCATTACAAAAAATAATTATGAGCAGCAAAACTTGTTGCTAAATCTGTAGAAGTACTAATTATAAAGAAAACAAAAATGATCTTGGACTAAAATTCCAGATTATATCAACTGGTGGGGGAATATGTGAGGGAGTGGAAGAAAGTGAAAATATACTATAAATTTAAGTATGTGTTTTCCAAAATTATAATCACTAAGTGAATGAGTTTCCAGTTTCTAAACATTAAAGGAATAAACAAAAGTGGAACAAAAAATGTTATTAATCTAACAAAAGGCAGAAAAAGTGAATAATAATGAAATTCACAAGAATGTATAATATTAAAAGTATTAAATAAAAACAGGAGCTAAGTCCAAATTGACATATAATGAATGGGTTAAATTCTCTGTTTAAGACAATCTCTCTGACTGGATTAAAAAAAAAATCTACCTATGTGTTGTCAGTAAGATACACATCTAAATCAAAATCATACAGGAAAGTTAAAAATTACAAGGACAAAGATCAAATTGGGTTCATTCCAGGAATAAAATTAGTTTACAGTTAAAAATTAATCAGTGTAATTCACCACAATAATAGAATAATGGAGAAAATTCTTATGATCCTCTCAATAAAAGCAAAATAATTATTTGATAAAATTCTATTTCCATTTATGATAAAAAAATTTTAGCAAACTAAGAATAGAGTGGAACTTTCTTAATCTCATAAAAAATAGCTATAATAATTTATGACAAACATAAGATTAAGACAAACATGCTTGCTATCATCACTTTTAGTCAATATTATACAATCATGAGCTGCATAACATCTGTTCAGGCAACATCACACCGCATATATATCCATGGTCCCGTAAATTAAGAAATTGGAGAATGGGACGTAGTGGATGTAAACAGATGTAGCCAGGAGGGAGGTGCTACCTTTGCACCTCGAACCAGCTCTTGCTTGGGGGACCTACCCTGGGCATGACTAGCACCCCAAGACCTCATCCTCAGCGAACTGGACCTTCAGGGCTGTCTGGTTGTCCTTCCTGAGTGCCTCAGGGCCTCACCTAAAGGCCCAGTCCCCAGGCTTTGCTAGTTCAGTGCATGTCCCCTGACACATCCTTGTTTCCCTGGGACGCAGCCACTAACCAGGGCCTGGACAGCAGTGAGCAGAACTCCAGGCCCTCCCTGTCCCTTTGTAAGGAACACTTCTGCTATCTCAAAGTTGACACAAGAAAAATAATACAGCAGTCACACAATGTCCAAATCATATGTCCTATTTCACAGAACATATCGTGGACGTTAAGCGATGCATGACTGTATTGAAGGTCCTAACCAGTTCTATAAGGAAAGAAAAATAAATAAGTGGAATAAATACTGTAAAGAAAGAAGTAAAGCTGTCATTATACGTAGATGACCTGATTATATATGTAGAAAATCCAAAGCAAACTACAGATAAATAATTGGAGTTAATAAGTGAGTATAGCAAGGCTTCTGGAAACAAATGCAATATAGAAAATAAATAAATCATATTTTTAAAGAGCAGCAATAATAATAATAAAAAAAATAAAGGTGCTACTTACAACACCATCATATAATTAGGAATAAATCTAATTAAATATATGTAGGACCTCTTAATAAAAAATATAAACTTTTATTACCAAAAATTATAGAATACCTAAATAAAAGGAGGGACATATGATGATCATGGATTAAATGATTCAATATTGTAAAGATATCAATTTCTCCCCAATTAATCTATAGATTCAATATAATCTCAATCAAAATATTAATTTTTTGGTGGAATTTGGCAAACTGATTCTAAGTTTATATGGAAATATAAAGGGTTAACAGGGAGAAAGACCTGGCAAACTGTTTCTATTAAGATTACAGCCAAGAAAACTCTATGGGGTAGTTCCACTCCGTCACATGGGGTCTCCATGAGTCGGAAACGACTCAGTGGCACACAGCAACAACACCATCAATAGCCAGGATACTTTTGAAGAAGATCATATTCTACAAGACTTCTTATTAAGCTACAGTAATTAAGATAGAAGATAGACAAATAGACCACTGGGTAAGTATTGAGAGCCCAGAAACAGAACTATACATATATGCAAACTTTATTCGTGACAAAGGTGGCACTACAGAGCAGTTGGGGATGTGAGGGAGAGAATAGTCTTTTAAATTAATGGTGCTGAGTATCCATAAGGAAAGAAAAATTGGATATCCATAAGGAAAAAAAAAAGAAGAAAAAAAAGTTGGCCCTACCTCACACCATACACAAAAAATCAATTTATGGTAAATTGTGGATTTAAATGTGAAAGGCAAAACAGTAAAGTTTCTAGAAGACAATATTAGGGAATAATGACTTTAGGGATAAGGAATGTTTTCTTAAATAGACACAAACAGCACTAATAATGAAGGGAAAATGATAAATTAGACTACATTAAAATTAAGATTATCTACCATTAAGAGAACGAAAAGGAAAGGTGCAGAATGGGAGAAGATATTTTGTAACATATTTAACGAAGGACTAATACCCAGAATATTTTAAGAATGCCAACCAATCAATAAGAAGCCAAAAACCCATTAGAAATATGGGAAAGAACATTGAACAGGCACTTTTCAATTTCATTAAAAATAAGCAAAATGCAAATAAAAATCCCAGTGAGATATCACAACGTATCTATCAGAGGTTCATTAAAAAGACTGATGATTCCAGGTGTTGGTAGGGATGTGGACTAACAGAAACTCTCAACACTACTGGTGAGATTGTAAATTAGGAACAGTGAAAAATAATTTGCTATAATCTAGTATATTTACACATATACTTAGCCTATGCGCTCGGCTGCTAACCAAAAAGTTGGCAGATCGAACCTACCAGCTGTTCCACAGGAGAAAGATGTGGCAGTCTGTTTCCATAAAGATTTACAGCCTTGGAAACCCTGTGGGGCAGTTCTACTTTGTCCTATAGAGTCGCTATGAGTTGGAATCGACTCGATGGCAATGAGTTTGGTTGTTTTGGCTTGACGAACCAGCAATTCTTCTCCTAGTTATATACTATGCAGATGTGTACTAAGAGCTATGTACAAGAATGTTTATAAGAGCATTATTAATAATAGGCCCCAACTAGAAACAATTCCAATTCCCACTGACAATAGAATAGATAAATAAATTGTAGTATATTCATACAATGATATACTATACAACAAAGAAAATTGATAAATTACATTTACACACCTTATGTTTGGATGAATCTCAAACATGATGTTGAATGAAATAAGTTAAACACAAAAGAATACACACTGTATGATTTTATTCATATCTACACGCAAAAGTAAACTTACAGCATTAGAAGTTAAGATAGTGGTTATCTCTGGGGAGAAGGGAGGAAAAGTGATTAGGAGAGAACACGAAGGCACTTCTGGGGTAGTGGAAATGTTCTATTTTTTTATCTGGGTGGTAGTTACATGAGTATTCACTTTTTATAATTCAATGAGCTGTACACTTATTTACTTTGTACTTTTCTGTATGTGAATTTTACTTCAATAAAAAAGTTAAAAAATTTAAGGGTAGAGAAATTCATTCTAAAAACAGGGAGAGAAATGTTAATATTTAACAAAGTAGAAGTCAAGACAGATAAATATTAAAATGAGAAAGGATACTTAATATTGATAAAAAATTCACTGGGAAGATATAACGATCATGAATCTTTGTGACCCAATAACCTAGCTGTGAAACATATACAGCAAAATGGACAAATTTCATCAAATGTCAAGGTATTAAAAGAGATGGATCGAGCATTTAAAACAAGCATAAGAAACATACAAACTAAATAAGTAAAGATATCAGCAAAATAAACAAGAACAAGGAAACATAAAAAAGTAACACATTAAGTGTTCGCTGTAGAAATAGAGTTGAAAAAAAGAACACAATAATTTAGTAAATAAAGAATAAATATTGCTGAGGAATGAAATGGTAAGTTGAAAGCGCAAACTGAGGAACTCTTCCAGAAGAAAGCAGGAAACGGTTAAAAAAAAAAGTAAAAGAAAAGGTAAGAGATATGAGGATAGCAGTAGTTGTACTAATGTCTGGATTATAAGAACTCTAGAAGGGTAAACAAATGAAATTGGAGAAGATGGTATACTTGAAGCAATAATGGAAATAAATTTCCCTTAATTAAAGACAAAGGACCTTGGATTGAAAAGGTCAAATAGGAGATATAAGAAATAACTCGTATCTAAATAATTTACAGTAATATTTAAGAATGTCAAAGGAAGGGAAAATTCTAAAAGCTTCCAGAAAGAAAGATTATATACAAAAGAATAAGAATTAGATTGACATTAGCAAGGGTAGATGCAAGGAAAAAAGCAGAGTAATAGTTTTAAAATGTTGAAGGAAAATAACTTTGAACATAAGATTTTAAAATCAGCCAAACTGTCATTCAAATATGAGGGCTTGATTAAAATATTCTCATGCAGAGAAGGCTTCAAAAGATTTGTCACACAAAGATCCACATTGACAATGATTCTGGAGAAAGTACTCAAATAAGACGAAAAACAAATGCAAGAGTTGCTGCAAGAGATATACAAATTAAGGGTATTCAAATACTTCTGTAATGTTTACACTCGTCTTTACTAAAAAAAAAAAAAAGAAGTAGAAGAGGGAAAGAACCCTAAGACCAAAGAAAAGAAAACTGATATTCATTATTAAACCTGCATTAAAGTGCTAGATGATATTAACATGAAGGTGTTTGAGGCAGTGATAGCAAAATAATATGATATTACACAGCAAAGATAGAATAAGAAAAGAAACTACAATTAAATCTCATTTATGATCTCAGAGGTAAATTCCTAAATAAGTATGAGAAAACTGAATCTATCAGCTTATTAAAAGAATACAAGAGCAGAACAAGTAAGTGAACGCATAGATGGTTCTACGTTGGGAAACTCTGCCAATATAATTCATTACATTCTCATATTCAAAGAAAAAATAAGATACATACAATTTGTTTTTATTAAAAAGAACCTCTTGGTGAACAAGAAATAGAGGAAACACTCCTTAAGCTAATAAAGCGCATCTCCCACCATCCTACAGTAAACATCATATTAATGGTAAAATATTAGAAGCATTCTCATTAAAATTACTTAAAAGATTTAAAAAGATTTTTTTTCCACCACTAATATTGAACATTGACCTGGAAACTCTAGCCAATACAATAAGATAATAGAGATAGCAGGACAAATAATGGAAAAGAAAGGGACAGAAGTTAGATTATTTGCAGACAGGAATGTTCATATGAGAACTGATATGAGCACTAATATGAGCATTCAGCAAGGTAGTCATATATAAGATCAACTTAAAAAAAATAAGAGGTAGTGCATCTGCTTACTATAATGATGGAATAATACATTATGGAATTACTCTCCTGCTTAAAGCATGGAGAAAACCAGACAAAAATAGGAAAAACAACTATTTTCAGACACTGGGTAACAGACAGCATGGGACTGTTCGGGAAACCAATGAAGTAAGCTCTGCCATTGCCCAGGCTTTCTGCTTGGAGGCAATTTCCAGACTGTGGCCCAGGGATGAGGAAAAACCGAACAGTGCACAGTTATCTTGCTGATTTGAGGTGACAGTGAACAGAGTCTGGAGAATCCTAAGCAGCTAGAATTTTTCAGGGTAGCCTAGCTGAGTGAGGGAATTACACAAAAGAGAGATTTCCTGAAATTTGCATAGGGGCCCCTTGTGTGTATTGCTGAATACCAGTGAGTGAAGGCATAGAGTAAAACCCCACAAGGCTGGACAAGTGTAACTCCTGAAGAAAGAATTATTGGGGAGAAGTAAAATGAAAAATTTCTAGAGTTCACGGAAGTTTTGTAATCTTCAAGTTCCCACCAGCTGGAATGGAGAGATCTCATTGAGCACATGGGATTCAGTGGAGACTCAGAAGGGCCACAATTTAGATGGGGGCTAAATTAGCCCTACAGTAAAGGATTCTCTAGATCTTTCCTAAAAGATATTTAAAACAAGTCTGGAAAGGATCAAATAATTCACAAATAACTTAAAAACTTCTTTATGGGACAAAACCTCATACTCTTTAAAGGAAAATGACAAAATCCAGAACTTGACAACGTAAAATCTGAAATGTCCAGCATCTAATCAATGATCACTGGACATATGAAGAGACAGGATAATGTAACTGATAATCAAGAGAAAAAAATCAGTGAATACAAACAGACCCAGAAATGACAGAGATGATGAAACTGGCAAATGAATATGTCAAAACGATTGTTATAAATACATTCCATATACTTCAGAATTTAAAGGAAAATATGAACATAATGAGGAGATAAATGGAAAATGTGATAAAGAGCCAAATAGAACTTACAGAAATTAAAAAAAAAAAAAAAAGCAGTATCTGAATAGAAAACTTCACTGGCTAGGATTACTAGATGGTTAAACAGTGCAGAATAAAAAACCAGTGACCTTGAAGACATAGCAATAGAATATATCCAAAATGAAGCACAGAGAGTAACTTTGATTAAAAAAAAAAATAACATATCAGGGACCTATGGAATAATATCAAGCACTCTAACACATGGGTAATTGTAGCTCCAGAAGAAGAGAAAAGAGAAGGAGGGAAAAATATTTAAGAAATAATGACTGAAAAATTTTCAAATTTGATGAAAAACTATAAAACCACAGATACAAGAACCTCAACAAAGCCCAAGCAGGATAAACACAAAGAAAACCAGAATATGGCACGTCATAAACTGTTGAAAAGCATTAATAAAGAGATAATCTTAGAGAGGCAGAGCCTACATGGCACTATAGACAGAAGCACCATGCTGTCCCTCTGCAGCAAAGACACAAAAAACTAAGCAAAATAGATATAAACGTCAATCCTGGACCCTAAGCATCAAATGAAGGGATAATAAACTAGATCAAGCACTGAATGGAAGAAGAAACTGACAGAGAACAGAGAACGAGGAGAGCTACAGAGAGGTGTCCCCTTCCAGCTAATGTGGCATGGATTCACCATCTTGGAGCACAGCCACCAATGACCCTGGACAGGGAGTACGGGAAGGCATCTTCAGGAAGTTCCCAACAGGAGACAGCACCTGGTAACAAGACACACACACTTTTCCACCTCCCACCCTTCTGCCCTGTATACTGCCTCCACCGCTTTCCAATGGGCCATGGTTGCTAGGCCGGAGAGACATTGGCTCACTGCCGCCCTGGGCCTGCCCTGCCCCCAAGAGCTTGTTCCCTCAGTGACATATTTTTGTTTTTTTTGTTTCTTCTCTTTCCCTTCCTTTTGTTTCTCCTGCCCACCTAGCCCAGGGCACCACATCCATCCCTTCCCGACAGGCTGTGTCACACCACTCAGCTAGAGAGCTACCAGCACACAGCCTCTCAGGGTCTGACCCGCCTCCACATGCCAGCTGCCTCAGCACCATATTTTTTATTTTGCTTTATCTTTCCCTTTCACTCTTTTCCTTCTCCCTCCCATCTAGGCCCTGAGCTGCCTCTGCCCCTTCCTTTCAGGCAGTGCTGTGCCACCCAGCGAGAAAGACACCAGCTCGTTGCCACCCTAGTTCTGCCCTGCCCCCAACAGCCAGTTCCCTCAGAGCCATATTTTTTTTGTTTCTTCTCTCCTTCCCTTCCTTCCTTTCCTTTATCCCACCCACCTAGGCCCATGCACTGCCCCTGCCCCTTCTCAATGGGCCATGCCACACCACTCAGCTAGAGCACCACAGGCACATGGCCTCCCTGGGTCTGCCCTGCCCCAACCTGTCAGCTCCTGCTGTGTGCCATTTTTTTTTTTGCTTTTGTTGCTCTCTCTTCTTTCTCTCTCCTACCTAGCTTCACACATCTTATCCTCTCTCTTCCCTCCTGCCTCTCTGCACCACCTGTGGAGCACTGTGCCCCCGAGTGGCATTTGTGTGGACCTCTGGATGCCCCAAAACCTTTGGGACACAGCAAAGGTAGTGCCCAGAGGTCAAAATAAAACAGTAGATACGCACATGAAAAAAGAAAGGGATAAAATAAAAATGTTAGCTTTACAACTTGAACAAATAGAGTAGAACAGGAAAATAAGCCCACAGCCACTAGAAGAAAGGAAATAATAAAGATCAGAGCAGAAATAAATGAAATAGAGAACAGAAAAACAATAGAAAGAATCAACAAAATCGAACGTTGGTTCTTTGAAAGGATCAACGAAATTGACAAGCCATTGGCCAAACTGACAAAAGAAAAACAGGAAAGGAAGCAAATAATCCAAATAAGAAATGAAATAGGGGACATTACAACAGACCCAACTGAAATAGAAAAGATCATAACAGAGTACTATGAAAAACTGTACTCCAACAAATTTGAAAGCCTAGAGAAAATGGACAAATTTCCAGAAACACACTACCTACCTAAAGTAACACAAACTGAGGTAGAAAATCTGAACAGACCCAAAACAAGACAAGAGACTGAAAAGGTAATTTAAAAAAACTCCCAACAACAAAAAAAAGCCCTGGCCCAGATGGCTTCACTGGAGAATTCTACCAAACATTCAGAGAAGAGCTTACACCATTACTATGCAAACTATTTCAGAACATAGAAAAGGAAGGGATACTTCCAATTTCATTCTATGAAACCAGCATAACCCTGATACCAAAACCAGACAAAGACACCACTAAAAAAGAAAATTACAGACCAATATCTCTCATGAATATAGATGCAAAAGTTCTCAACAAAATTCTAGCCAAGAGAATTCAGCATCATATCAAAAAAACAATACACCATGACCAAGTGGGATTCATACTAGGTATGCAAAGATGGTTCAACATTAGAAAATCATCAATGAAATTCACCTCATAAATAAAACAAAAGAAAAGAATCACATGATCATCTCAACTGATGCAGAAAAGGCATTTGATAAAGTCCAACATCCATTCCTGACAAAAATTCTCAATAAAATAGGAATAGAAGGGAAATTCCTCAACATAATAAAGGGCATCTATACAAAACCAGAGAGGCCCTGGTGGCACACTGGTTAAGCGTTTGGCTGTTAACCAAAAGGTCAGCAGTTCAAATCACTTAGCTGCTCCTTGGAAACCCTATGGGGCAGTTCTAATCTGTCCTAGAGGGTTGCTATGAGTTGGAATCGACTCAACAGCAACAGGTTTTTTCTTCTTGTTTTATACAACAGCCAACATCATTCTCAACGCAGAGAGGCTGAATACATTCCCCCTGAGAATGGGAACAAGACAAAGATGCCTTATCACTACTCCTATTTAACATTGTGCTGGAAGTCTAGCTAGAGCAATAAGGCAAGAAAAAGAAATAAAGGGCATGTAAATTGTCAGGGAAGAAGTAAAACTAACCCTTTCATGGATGATATGATATTATACACAGAGAATATGAAGGACTCCACAAGAAAACTATTGGAACTAACAGAAAGATTCAGCGGAGTAGCAGGATACGAGATCACATTTAAAAAAAATCAGTTGGACTCCTATACACCAATAAAGAGAACTATGCAAAGCAAATCAGGAAAGAGATACCATGTATAATAGCCCTGAAAAAGATAAAATACTTAGGAATAAATCTAACCAGGGACCTAAAATCCTATATGAAGAAAACTACAAAACACTACTGTAAGAAACCCAAAGAGACTTAGATAAATGGAGAAAAGTACCATGCTTATGGATAGGTACACTCAGCATTGTGAAAATGTCAATTCTACCCAAAGCAATCTATAAATACAATGCATTCCCCATCCAAATACTAACAGCATTCTTTAACGAGATGGAAAAACAAATCATTTACTTTATATGTAAAGAAAAGAGGCCCTGGATAAGTAAAGCATTATTGAAGAAGTAGAACAAAGTAGGAGGTCTTGCACTATCTGATCTCAGAAACTACTATACAGCTATGGTAGTCAATACAATCTGGTACTGGTACAATGATAGACACATTGACCAATGGAACAGAGTTGAGAACCGAGATGTAAATGCATCTGCCTACGGTCACCTGATCTTTGACAAAGGCCCAAAATCCGTTAAATGGGGAAAAGACAGTCTTTTTAACAAATGATGCTGGCAAAACTGGATGTTCATCTGTAAAAAAATGAAACAGGACCCATACCTCACACCATACACAAAAACTAATTCCAAATGGATCAAAGACCTAAATATGAAACCAAAAACTATAAAGATCATGGAAGAAAAAATAGGGTCAGCGCTAGAGGCCTTAATACATGACATAAATAGGATACAAACCATAATTAACAATACACAAATACCAGAAGATAAGCTAACAATACATAAACACCATAAACTGGGATCTTCTAAAAAATTAAACGCTTATGCTTAGCAAAAGACTTCACCAAAAGAGTAAAAAGAGAACTGACAGACTAAGAAAAAATTTCTGGCTATAACATATCCAAAAAGGTCTAATCTCTAAAATCTATAGGAAAATTCAACACCTCTACAACAAAATGACAAATAATCCAATTAAAAAATGGGGGAAAGGATATGAACAGGCATTTCACCAAAGAAGACATTCCAGGTAGCTAACAGACACATGAGGAAATGCTCGCAATCACTAGTCATTAGAGAAATGCAAATCAAAACTACAATGAGATACCATCTCGCCCCGACATTACCGGCACGAATCCAAAAAACAGAAAATAATAAATGTTGGAGAGGCTGTGGGGAGACTGAACTCTTATGCACTGCTGGTGGGAATGCAAAATGGTACAACTGTTTTGGAAAATGATATGGTGCTTCCTTAAAAAGCTAGAAATAGAAATACCACATAATCCAGCAATCCCACTCCTAAGAATACATCCTAGAGAAATGAGAGCTGTCACGTGAATAGACTTATGCACACCCATGTTCAATACAGCATTATTCACAATAACAAAAAGATGGAAACAACCTAAGTGTCCATCAACAGATAAATGGATAAACAAACTATGGTACATACACACAATGGAATATTATGCAATAATAAAGAAGAATGATGAATCTGTGAAACATGGATGAATCTGGAGGGCATCATGCTGAGTGAAATAAGTCAATCACAAAAGGACAAATACTGTATGAAACTACTGTTATAAAAACTCATGAAAAGGTTTACACACAGAAAGAAACAATCTTTGATAGTTATGAGGGAGGGGAGGTGTGGGGAGGGAAAAACACTAAATAGACAATAGATAAGTGGTAACTTTGGTGAAGGGTTAAGACAGTACACAATACTGGGGAAGTCAGCACACCTTGACCAAGGCATAGTCATAGAACCTTCATAGACCCATCAAAACATCCTGAGGGAGTGAGTTACTGGGCTGAGGGCTGGGGACCATTGTCTCAGGCGACCTCTAGCTCAATTGGCATAATATAGTTTATAAAGAAAATGTTTTACATTCTACTATGGTAAGTAGCATCTGCCATCTAAGATACATCTACTGGTCCCACCCTGTCTGGAGCAAGGGAAAATGAAGAAAATCAAAGATAGAAGGCAAAGATTAGTCCAAAGGACTATGGACCACAACTACCACTGCTTCCACCAGACTGAGTTCAGTACAACTAGATGGTGCCCAGCAACCACCACCGACTGCTCTGACGGGGATCACAATAGAGGGGGTCCTGGACAGAGCAGGAGAAAAATCTAGAACAAAAGCCAATCTGAAAAAAAAAGACCAGACTTACTGGTCTGATAGAGACTGGAGAAACCCCGAGAGTATGGCCCCTGGACACCCTTTTAACCCAGTACTGAAGTCACTCCTGAGGTTCACCCTTCAGCCACAGATTAGATAGGCCTATAAAACAAACAATAACACACTTAGTTCAACCATGTATTTGAGATTAAATGGGCAAACTGCCCAGGGGCAAGGACGAGAAGGCAGGAGGAGACTGGAAAGCTGGATGAATGGAAATGGGGAACCTGAGGTTGAGAAGGGAAAGTGTTGACATGTCGCAGGGTTGGCAATCAGTGTCACAAAACAATATGTGTATTAATTGTTTAATGAGAAACTAATCTGCTCTGTAAACCTTTACATAAAGCACAATAAATATATGTATACTTAAGGAAAAAAAAAGAGAGAATCTTAAAGGCCACAAGAAAATAAAAACATATTGCGTACAGAGGAATAAAGATAATAACCACAGTGCCTTCTTGACAGAAAACGTGCTAACTAGAAGACAATGAAAAACATTATTAAAGTAATAAGAGAAAAAAATCCCATCACTCCAGAATTCTATATTCAACGTAACTAAATGATCCCATACGTTACAGAGTAGAACCGCTCCACAGGGTTTCGGTTTGCTCTTGGCTACTAACCGAATGGTTGCAGTTAGAAGCCACCCAGCAGTACTGCAGAAGAAAGGCCTGGCAATCTGCTTCCATTGAGATTATAGCCAAGAAAAGCCTATGGAGCACTTCTACTCTGTAACACATGGGTTGCCATGAGTTGGAATCAACTTGATAGCATTGGATTTTTTTTTTTTTGTACTTTAGATGAAGGTTTACAGAGCAAACAAGTGTCTCATTAAACAATTCATACACATATTGTTTTGTGACATTGGTTGCCAACCCCGCGATGTGTCAGCACTCTCCCCTTCTTGACCATAGTTTCCTCATTACTAGCTTTCCTATCTCCTCCTACCTTCTCGTCCTTGCCCCTGGGTGGGTGTGCCCCTTTAGTCTCGTTTTGTTTTATAGGCCTGTCTAATCTTTGACTGAAGGGTGAACCTCAGAAGTGATTTCATTACTGATACTATAAGGGTGTCTAGTGGCCATACTCTCAATGTTTTCCCAGTCTCTGTCAGACCAACAAGTCTGGTTTTTTTTTTCTTTGTTTTGTGAGTTAGAATTTTGTTCTACAATTTTCTCCAGCTCTGTCTGGGACCCTCTATTGTGAACCCTGTCAGGGCAGTCAGTGGTGGTAACCGGGCACCATCTAGCTGTGCTGGACTCACTCTGGCAGAGGCTATGGTAGTTGTGGTCCACTAGTTCTTTGGACTAACCTTTCCCTTGTGTCTTTGGTTTTCTTCATTCTCCCTTGCTCCAGACTGGGTGAAACCGGTAGAATATCTCAGATGGCTGTTCACAAGCTTTTAAGACCCCAGACACTACTCACCAAAGCAGAATGTAGAACATTTTCTTTATAAACTATGTTAGATAGTAACAGTTTAGTTTTTGGTTTTATATAACAATTAAAAGGAACAAACTACATGTTTAAACATGGATAGATCTCAAACATACTACTGAGTGAAAAGAGAAAATTGCATGTGAAACATTATTTGATATGATTTATATAAAAATATACAAAATGATACTTTTTTTCTATAAACTCATATATATACATATATGTATGTATGTATTTTAGAAGTCTGGATTGTTATTGTTAACGGTCTAGATAACATAAAATGGTAACAAAACTCGTAAGAGTTGTCACTCTGGGTAAGGGTATGGGCGTTAGGATTTGAATGCATGGTCTAAGAGAACTTCAAAAGGAAAATACATTTGGGTAATACTTTTATAATAAAAATTAATTTCCAAAATCCACTGGATTTGGCAATAAGTATGTGATGGGTGATCTTTGCTATAAGTTTCACTAGGATGGATAAGTTGACCTTAAAGTTTAATGGATTGAAGAATGAAAAGGAATTCAATATCTAGAGACAGTGACTTAGACTATTATTTTGAGTAATTTAGTCATTAAGGGAAGGGGTGGCAAGTAAAGATGGAACACTGGGTCTAGGGAAACAGTTTTTATTTGTTTTAAAAAAATAGGAGAGTTTTGATTTATGTTATCTATATCTACATAAAACTCTCACACACACACATATATACATACAAATATGAATATGAGTAAGGGGCCATTAGAGTGATTAAAAAATAAATAAGGATTGATTACAATATGGAAGAGAAGGAATAAATTGATTAAGCAAATTATCTTGGCACGATACATTAAGGGACTATGCATGTTTGTCAAGATACAGCAGATTGGGGACAAGCTCTGTTTTAGATCAACTCTTTTCTCAGGTTTACCACTACTGTGAAAAGGATTTTAATGAGGAGCTTGTCTACACAATATTCTAAACATTTCAATAATTTTAAACTAAGCATCCTTAACTGAATGTTTTCATAGGATAAAATGAGAAAAAAGTTACCCTAATAGAAATGCCCATTTCCAGGGAAATTTCATAATCAAGTGAGAAAAAACAGCAGCTGAACATGTCTCTATAAGGCATGGACCCATAGACAATCTTAGACAAACTGTTTTCAAATGCTTCAAAGCCTGAAATGTAAAAATAGTCACATTTAGATAAACTTACATGACACACAAGAAAATTATATACTGAAACATATAATCTTTTTTGAATAATAATCCTTTACTAAACAATATCTCATTGGCCAGATTGTCCCATTGGACTTGAAACTCTAGTACAGCCCATTTTATATGTCATCATAGATTGGATTACAAACAATTCACGTTTAGAAAACATTGTTGTATTTTAATTATTAAAAAAGATCTACTTATCTGTGACTAAATAATTATTTCTACCTTTAATCTTCCTAGTAAATAGGATAGTGATAGTATCCTATAAGTTTATTTCCATCAGTTAACTTTTAGAGATGAACTGTTTGATTAACTTAAATCATAAATAGAAAATATCAAAATGTCAAAAAAAGAAAATAACTTTAAAAACAATACATAATGAAAAGAGAAAACTTTAAAAATTTCTCACTGATAAAACATTTCTGCAGGAGAACATAATAAATTATCATTGGTCATAATTATTTATGCTCTTAAGAAATTTTCATTAAACCTCTACCTTTATCATATTTATTTGGTAGCTCTTATGTTCATAAACAGTCATCTTTTTAAAATGCTAATTGACTTACAGTTCCTAGACAGAAATAATTTAAGGAAAGAATATTTTAAAAGATTAGCTTTTATAACAATGTAAAAATAATCAGGAATAAAATTCTGTGGATAAAAATTCATGAAGCAAAACAATTTTTGAAATTCTTAAAAAAAAAACGCAAAAATCTTTTATGGGGTGACCTTATTCTTTGCTAACTGAAAGGTAAACAGTTCTCCATAGAAGAGCCACAAACTCCCAAATAATACAGGGGTTACATAAGTACCCTTTATCTCTTAGCAAATAATTAAAGATGATCTCTAATGAAGACCTATATTACAGTGATTTCTCTTCATGTTAGCAATATTGGTGACTAGAAGTAGAAATTAAGATGCCAATGTTTCTGCAAAATCGTTCTTTTTTATTTTAGTTTTGCTTACAGAATTCATTTGGAACAAATATAACAAAAATTCTGCTTTTTCTTTTCTGTCAGACTCTAATATTTAAAATAACTTTACTCAGGTTATAATTGAAAATCTACCTCTGGATCGAGTCCAAGCCCAGCTCGTATTAGGATAATGGTAAGGGCAGTGTTTCTTAAATTTGAAGACCAGGTGCTACTAATGTAGATGTACTGACTCAAGAATGGAATATTCCTGAGTATAAAACCAGCCAGTAACATTCCTTAAAACAAAGAAAATAAACCACATTTGATTCAGTTCATTTTTTCAAGAGAGAAAACAGAAATGTATGATGTCCCTCTTCAAACTCACGATCTCTCTTATTACTTTGGTGAAGGGCAGGTTACATAGATGGGAGTGGACAGAATGAGCTGGAGAGGCCAGCTTTTTTTTTTTTTGCTCCTTTGGCACAATAGGGTACCATGGAAAGATTTTAAAGGAAGTGATGTAAAGAATTATGCATTTTAAATGTGATGGCCTTGGTGAATTAGGCAGGGAAAAAACTGAACAGAGTTAGAAGGCTCTGCCATAGTATATGCACGAGTTGGAAACAGCCTAAGCTATGGCAAAGGTGGAAGTTTTGGAGAGGAAGAAAAAAATTCAATGGCAATTTAGGAAGTGCCACAAGAGTGTTATGGACATAGAAAGGGTGTTAGGGAAAAGATGGAGAGATTGTCTGGGCATCTCTACTGACAGTGTACTGAATACTTGGATGTATTGAATACTTAGAAGAGATAAGACACCTGTGATATAAGTTCTTCCACTAATTTACCTCTTCAGCTAGGGAGTTATAGATGAATAGTAAATGGAGAAATAGGGTGTAATATTGTTATGTAGATAATAATACATGAAAATATATAGTGGAGATGGCCAAAAAGCTTACTCAAAAACCATAGAAACTTCTGTTGTCCTAGTCACTATAACATTTGAATCTTGTAATTCTATTTGAGTTAGGTTCTCTACAGAAAAATTCAGTCTTTTCCAAATTTTTATTTTTCTATAATACATTTAAAATTAAGCTAAAAATGTTCTATTAAACCAAAAAACAAGAATCATACTATGAGGATATTAAAATTATTTAAACTATATATTTTGGAAAAGAAATCTGTGTGCACACAGGTGCATGTGTGTATGGAAGATATAAAGGCACTAAATACATACATATGTAGTAGTAAATATATAGATAAAGGAGCTATATAGATCACATTACCTTGAAATACTTCTAAATTATATATAGTCCTACTAGAAAATGTTTATAATTTACATATAGTCA
Source organism: Trichechus manatus latirostris (assembly GCF_000243295.1). Lineage (NCBI taxonomy): Eukaryota > Metazoa > Chordata > Mammalia > Sirenia > Trichechidae > Trichechus > Trichechus manatus. Next base: position 4,141,339 of record NW_004444007.1, read on the forward strand.
ATAATAAAGAGAGGAGAGGTAATTACACACTTACCAAGAAGTGGTGGAAGTTGAGGCACTGAAGGTATTTTAATGACTTCCAAAAGTTTTCCCCCAAGAATAGCACAATAAAAAATAATTAAAAGTCCAAATAAACTTCCACCAGGAAGAACTTCAGAGCCTGAGAATGACCAGATTACACACCAAAACATAATAAGGATAGCTCCTGAAAAAAAAGAAAAAGTCTATACATAGCAACCCTATAGGACAGAGTAGAACTGCTCCATAGGGTTTCCAAGGGGCAGCTAGTGGATTCAAACTGCTGACCTTTTGGTTAGCAGCTGAGCTCTTAACCACTGCACCACCAGTGCTCCTTATATCTACATAGACATACACACACAAAGGAAGAATTCTATTTACCACATATCATATTAATAGTCAGCCCTATATAATGATACATAGTGTATAATTTGCTAGTACGGTTGCAGGGGTATCTATTTAACATATATTGCAAAATACCTGTCAATGTATCAGACAAGTTTTAAACAAAGTATTTTTCTTTAAAAAAATTTTTTTAAACTCTATGTGAATCATTTAAAGTGCAAAACATTCCTCATAATAGATGACATTTTAAAAATGCTTTGGTGCCCCATAAAATAAAACAAGACTAATGAGGCACAGCAGTCCAGGGACAAGGACTAGAAGGCAGGAGGGGACAGAAAGCTGGTGATAGGGAACCCAATGTTGAGAAGGGACTGTGTTGACATGTCGTGGGGTTGTTAACCATTGTCATAGGGCAATATGTGTACTAACTGTTTAATGAAAAACTATTTGTTCTGTAAACCTTCATCTAAGGTACAAAAAAAAAAA
>NW_004444007.1:4142287-4216931 GCF_000243295.1 Trichechus manatus latirostris
AAGTAGATACAAGAGACTAAACGGGCAGCTTTTGTCTGGAGGTGAGATGGGAAGGCAGAGAGGGTTAGGAGCTGGTTGAATGGACATGGGGAATCGGGTGGAAAGGAGGAGTGCGCTGTCACAGTATGGGGAGAGCAATCAGGGTCACATAACAATGTATGTATAAATTTTTGTATGGGAAAAAATTAAAAAATACAAAAAAATAAATAAAATAGTTGCTCCATCAGGAACAAGAGGATGATTGGCTGTGGTAAGAATTCTCACAGTGGCAAGGTGACTATATCTTTGCATTAAAAGGATAACTCAGTTGATATTTGGTATCCAGGTATTAGAGGGACTAGAAAAAAGTGGACATGGCCTTTGGGGAAACAAATATACAGAACCTTAAATTATGTACAGGAATGAGAGGTGGAAAGGGTCAGTAAGAATAAGGTAGTAGACACCTTGTTTCTGACAACTACATACTAAGTAAAAGCCCTACTCAGAGGGAAATCCACAGATTACTGTAAAGGTGATTACATTATAAATTCCATCTGCAAATTAAAAGGCTGACTTCACTGACTATGAATCAAAATTTCTAATACATTTCAAATTCTTAAATAGCTTAAGTGCATTTTTTTTTTTTTTCAAGCTGTGACTCCTTTTTGGCTGTTTAGAACTGCCAGTGCAAAAGAGGTGGACTTTGACCCATTCAAGGCAGGGAGATAGAACTAACGTTCTTGCTCCTCACCCCCTGCTCCCTCCTCCACCACTGCCACCCTGTAAAACTGAAACATTTGAAGAACTGAACTCCTAAAAAAAGAATGGACCAGAAAATATCATTCTACCGACAGGAAGAAGACAAGGCAGTTTGTCTGTCTCAGCTGGTCTCTGGGTGGCAAAATCACCTTTGAGAATTCATATATACAACAGGCCTCATTTAACTTATGTTTAAGGCCTCAATTTACATAATTTGCATGGTTTGGGAACCCCAAAGTCCTGAACTTAGCATAAAAGTGACCACCATATATCGCTAGGGCACTTGTTATTGTTGTGTGCCTTTGAGTTGATTCTGACTCACAGCAACCCTATATGACACAGCAGAACTGCCCCATAGGGTTTCCGACGCTGTAATCTTTATGGAAGCCGATTGCCAGGTCTTTTCTCCCTAGGACACTTAAACCAAAAAAACCAACCTGTTGCGTTGATCTTGACTCACAGCGACCTTACAGGACAGAGTAGAACTGCTGCATAGGGTTTCCAAGGAGGGGCTGGTGGATTTGAACTACTGACCATTTGGTTAACAGCTGAGTTCTTAACCACTATGCAACCAGGGCTTCAAAAATTCAGTAGATACCTTAAACAGTAGGCTGACACACCTGAAGAGGGAGATGTAGCAAATTGGTAGATTACTTATAGTGTAATATAAAGAGAAAAATGAGATGGAAAATATGAGAGATTTAGAATATGGAAAATAGAATGATCAAGTATAAGATAGATCTAATAGTAGTTCCTGAAAAAGAGAATTGAGAATGAACAGATAAAATATGTGAGAGATAATTCATTTAGAAATTTTCAGAATAGGTAAAAACTATACATATTTGGACCCAGGAAGCAAAATGAGTTCTTATCATGATTAAACACAATGTTGAGAAACTACAGACCACGAAAGACAAAATAATATCTTAAAGAATCCAGAGAGAAATAGATTAGCCACAAAGAAATAAACATTACAGCAGATTCTTAATTCTCAACAGCAACAATATAAGTTGAAAGATGATGAAATAAAGTCTTCAAAGTACAGAGATGAAATAAATATCTAACATTTAATTCTGCAGCCAGTTAAACAATTATCCAAAGGACAAATTAAAGACATTGTCAAACAACATCTAAGAACATGTGCTACTTTTGCTGCTGGAAAAAAACCTACTGAAGGATATACTTCAGGAATAAGGGCATAAAACCAAAAAGGAAGGAATAATGTACAAAAAATTTGTAAACATACAGGTAAATCTAAACAAGTATGGTGATTGCTAATCAGCGAATATAAAAATAAGTTAGGGAGGAGACTTCCATTAATGATGACATGAAGAGGTTAGCAATTTATTTCTGAAATTAAAGAAAAATATATAAAACTGGATAAAATAATAAAAGATAACCATTTCAGGACCTGCAAAGTGACAAAGGCAGACATCAAATTGAGAAGTTTTACTCCTGATTTGCTAGAGTTCTGGGTAGGAAGAGTAGGAGTCTGAGACTTTCCTACATAGGGTTGCTCTCATCCCCATGCCCAGCTCAGTTGGGAAAAACTATAGTTTTATCAGCACGCAGATAGACATGAAAACTAGCAGCTTTCCTGCCAGAGGGGGTGGATTTGATTTGGGGAAAAGGGAGAAAACCTTCTTTGCTGGCTAAAAGTAGCAGAAAGGTTTGGGAATGAACACAGAAAAATTACAGCTTTGCTAGTCTGAGGTTGCAGTCCTGGTTAGGGAAGTGGTAGACCAGCCAAAAACTTAAACGGAAGATCTGGAAATGAGGGAGCCATAAAAGGGTTGAGATAAGTTCTCCACATATTCATGGATAATTGGAAAGCATGCACAAGCAAGGAAGACTCATGAGAGTATGGCAAATACAGTAAAAATGCAGAGAGACTGAAAGACTTGAGAACTGGCTGTAACTTTGAATGCATTCCTCAACACTCCCCCCTCCACACCCAGGGTCACATGGCAAAGGGTGGAAGCATTACAGGCTTGGACACAAACTCTCACCAAATCATTAGGTGACTTCTAAGCTATGCAGGCACAGGGAAAACCTTAGGAAGGCAGGATTAAAAAAATAAAATGAAATAAAAAACTGATAAGAAACATTAACTGCTGCTAACCATGGGGCAGACAGATTCTACAGTTTGAGTACAGTAAATTATATTACAATAAAAACAAAACAAAACAAAACTCAAAAAACCAAAACCAAAACTGAATCCGGAGTTGCTATAATGTGTAATTTAAATGTCTAGTTTTCAAACAAAAATTACCAGACACGCAAAGAAACAAGAAAATATGACCCATATTCAGCAAAACAAGAAGTCAATTGAACTGCTTGGTTCCAGCCGTTGGATTTACAAAGTTCTCAAAGAAGCTATTATAAATATGTTTAAAGAATTAGAGAAAAGTATGACAATAATGTGTTACCTGTCATGGATTGAATTGTGTCCTCCCAAAAATATGTGCAACAATTTGGCTGGGCGATGATTCCCAGTATTGTGTGATTGTAATTTTATGTTATAGAGGATTGGGGTGGGATTATAACACCCTAAGGTCACATCCCTGATCCAATGTAAAAGCAGTTTTCTTGTGGTGTGGCCTGCACCACGTTTTATCTTACAAGAGATAAAAGGAAAGGGAAGCAAGCAGAGAGTTGGGGAACTCATACCATCAAGAAAGCAGTGCCGGGAGCACAGCACTTCCTTTGGACCCAGAGTCCCTGCGTGGAGAAGCTCCTAGTCCAGGGAGAGATTGATGAGAAGGCTGACAAAGAGAGAAAGCCTTTCCCTGGAGCTGATGCCCTGAATTTGGACTTTTAGCCTACTTTCTGTGAAGAAATAAATTTCTCTTTGTTAAAGCCATCCACCTGTGGTATTTCCGTTAAAGCATCACTAGATGACCAAGACACCACCTGGTAGAAAATATCCATAAAGAGATGGAATTTATTTTTAAATGGAAATTCTGGAACTGGAAAGTATAATAATTAAAATAAAAATTCACAAAAGAGGCTCAACAACATATTTCAGCTTGCAAGTATAACACATAAGAATCAGCAAACTTGACATTAGATTAAAACAGACGAATCAATCTGAAGAACAAAAAAAAGAAAAACAAAAAGAATGAATAAAAATGAACAGAGCCTCAGAAACCTATGGGATATCATCTAGAGTACCAACACATGCATAATGTGAGTCCTAGGAGGAAACGAGAGAAACAAAGGGGCAGAAAAATACTTGAGAATATAATGGTAGAAGATTCCCTAAATTTAATGAAAAACATTAACCTACTGATACAAGAAGCTCAACAAATCCCAACTGGAATAAACACACAGAGATGCACAACTACAGACATCATTGTCAAACTGATGAAAACCAAAGACAAACAGAAAATCTTGGGAGCAATAGAAACGACTCATCACATACAGGGAAATAATAATACAATTAACAGCAGCATTCTTATTGGAAACAATGGAGGCCAGAAGGGAGTGGAGTGACATATTGAAAATGCAGAAATAATAACTGTCAATCAAGAATTCTATATCCAGTAAAACTAAGCTAAAAAAAGAAGCTAAAATAAAGACATTTCCAGATAAATACAAATGGAGATAATTCATCCTCTCTAAAAACATCTGAAGAAAATGCTTTAAGTTGAAGGGAAATGATAGCAGATGGTAACCTGGATCCACAGGAAGGAATAAAAGGCACCAGAAATGGTAAATATATCAGTAAATATAAAAGATTGTGCATATATTTTCTCATTTCTTCTCTTAATTGCTTCAAAAAGCCTAAGACTGTTATAGCTTGATAACAATAGTTTTGAGTTTATAACACATAGAGGTATATTGACTCACAGTTGCTATATAATACTAAAATTAAGTCAGTATTAAACTGAAGTAATTGTGAAAAGTTGAAAATGATTATTGTAACCGCCAGTAAAACCACAAAAACAAACAAAGAAAAAACACCTAAAAAATACAGCTAAAAAATCAAGTGTAACTGAAATAGTACACTAAAAGTATTTGGTTAACAAAAGGAAGCAGTAAAGCAAGAACAGAGAAACGAATTGTCATGAGAAATATAGAAAAATGGTAGACATGTTGTTGTGAGGTGCTGAATTGAGTCAGTTCTAACTCATAGTAATCTTATGATATATCAGAACAAAATGTTGCTCAATCCTGTGCCATCTCATGATCATTGGTATGTTAAGTCCATTGTTTTGAGTTTTGTGTCAACCTATCTCATGGAGGGTTTCCCTCTTTTTTGCAGACCTCTAATTTATCAACCATGATGTCCTTTCTAGCAATGGTGTTTCCTGGTGGTGTGTCCAGAATAAGCGAGCCAAAGTCTCACCTTCCTCACCTCCAAGGGACATTCTGGATGTATTTCTTTTAAGACTCATTTGTTCATTCTCTTGGTAGTTCATGGTATATTCAACACTCTTCGCTGCCAACACCACAATTTGATTTCATCAATTCTTTTCTGTCTTCCTTTTTCATTGTCCAGCTTTCACATGCGTACAGGCAATTGAAAAGATATGCCTTGGGTTAGTGTAGTCATCAAAGGACATCTTTGCTTTTTACAACTTTAAAGAGGTCGTTTGATGTCTTGACTGCTATTTCCATGAATTCTCATTGTTGATCCAAGTAGAATGAAATCGTTGACAACTTCAATTTTTTTCTTCATTTGTCATAATGTTGTTTATTGGTCCAATTACGAGGATTTTTGTTTTCTTCACATTCAGGCATTATCCGTACTGAAGGCTGCAGTCTTTCACCTTCATCAATAAGTACTTCAAGCCGTCTTCATTTTTGGCAAGCAAGATTGTGTCATCTGCATATCACAGGTTGTTACTGAGTCCTCCCCTTATCCTGATGCTGCATTCTTCTTCATTTAGTCCACCTTCACGGATTATTTGTTCATCATACAGATTGATGATTGAAGATGAAACAATACAACCCCGTTGCACACCTTTTCCAATTTTAAACCTCGCAGTATCCCCTTGTCCCGTTTGAACAACTGACTCTTTATCTGTGTACACGTTCCACATGAGCACAATTAAATAGTCTGGAATTCCTATGCTTCAGAATATTGTCCACAATTTCTAATAATCCACAAAGTCAAATGCCTTCATGTAGTCAATAAATCACAGGTAAACAACTTTGTAGTATTCTCTGCTTTCGGCCAAGATCCATCGGACATCAGCAATGATACCCCTTGTTCCACATTCTCTTCTGAATCTGGCTTGAACTTCTGGCAGTTTCCTGTCAATCTATACCTGCAGTCATTCTTAAATTATCTTCAGCAAAATTTTGCTAGTGTGTGATATTAATGATATTGTTGGATAATTTCTGCATTTCGTCTGATCACCTTTCTTTGGAATGGGCACAAATACAGATTTCTTCCAGGTGATTGGCCAGGTAGTTGTCTTCCAAATTTCTTAACATAGACAAGTAAGCACTTCTAATGTTGCATTTGTTTGGTGAAGCATCTCAATTGGTATTCCACCAATTCCTGGAGCCTTATTTTTAGCCAGTGGCTTCAGGGCAGCTTGAATTTCCTTTAGTATTAGAAGTTCATGATCATATGCTACTTCCTGAAATGGATAAACATCAACCAATTCTTTTTGGTACACTGACTCTCTGTGTTTCTTCCATCTTCTTTTGATGTGTCTGTGTCATTCAAGTTTTTTGCCCATAGAATCCTTCACTAACGCAACTCAAGGCTTGAATTTTCTCTTCAGTTCTTTTAGCTTAAGAAATGCTGATCATGCACTTCTCTATCTATTTTCTTTCTTTTATTTTATTGTACTTCAGATGAAGGTTTACAGAGCAAATTCATTTCTCATTAAACAATTAATACATATATTGTTTTGTACCATTGGTTGCCAATCCCATGACATGTCAACACTCTCCCCTTCTCGACCTTGGGTTTCCCATTACCAGCTTTCCAGTTCCCTCCTGCCTTCTCATCCTTGCCTTTGAGCTGGTGTGCCCATTTAGTCTCATTTTGTTTTATGGGCCTGTCCAATCTTTGGCTGAAGGTGAACTTCAGGAATGACTTCAGTACTGAGTTAAAAGGGTGTTTGAGGGCCATACCCTCAGAGTTTCTCCAGTCTCTGTCAGACCAGTAAGTCTGGTCTTTTCTTTTTGTGAATTAGAATTTTGTTCTACATTTGCCTCCAGCTCTGTCTGGGACCTTCTATTGTGATCCCTGTTAGAGAAGTCAGTGGTGGTTGCTGGGCACCAACTAGTTGTACTGGACTCAGTCTGGTGGAAGCTGTGGTAGTTGTGGTCCATTAGTCCTTTGGACTAATCTTTCCTTGTGTCTTTGGTTTTCTTCATTCTCCCTTGCTCCAGATGGGGTGAGACCAGTGGAGTATCTTAGATGGTGGCTCACAACTTGCTCTTCTCTTGGTGGTGCAAACAGTTAACATGCTTGGCTGCTAACTGAAGTTTGGCAACAGAGGTGCCTCAGAAGAAAGGTCTGGCAATCTACTTTTGAAAAATCAGGCTCTGAAAACCCTATGGAACACAGTTCTACTCTGTTGCCTTGAGTAGGAATGACATGATAGCAACCGGTTTTAACTTGATTGGTGAGAATCTCATATATATTGAGCCATATCCATGAACTAATGAAAAGGATTTTTTTTTTTCACCTAAAAAGCAAGAAACCCACTTCTCTCTCCATTTTCCATGACCTGGATTAGTAAACTGTTCAATCCTCATTTCTTATTCCTATTGGTAAACATGCTGCTCAGGACCTCTGTAAAAGGCAAGCCTGGCAACCCACTTGTTTTCTCTACTGTCTGGTAAACTCCAGTCTGCTAATGGTTGTGTTTGTGAGGCAAGTCCTTCCTTATAGTTGGCTGACTACACAAAGTTTGCTCTGAAGAATCAACTCTCCATACAGTCAGGGTTCATGGCCTATGGAGAACCATGGTCTTTATTTCGGCTTGCCAAGGAGGCTTTTACTTGGGGGAAAGTATTGGGTCTCCATTAATGAAGCTGATCTTTTCCTCCCCATGGAATCTCTAGGTGGTGCAAATAATTAATGTGCTTGAAAGTCTGGAGGTTTGGGTTCACCCAGAGGTGCCTTGGAAGAAGAAAGGCCTGGAGCTCTACTTTCAAAAATCAACCATTGAAAATCTTATGGAACACAGCCCTACTCCGACACACATGGGGTCAACATGAGTTGGAATCGACTCACTGGCAACTGGTTTGTTTTTTTATCTATTCTCCACTGATTGCAACCCAGAGGAATAGAGATATTATTTTTGAACTCTAAACTTTCAAGATTGTTTATGTCATAAAACTGAAAATATAATTTTAATGGAGAAATTCTGGCCCCAAGATTATTGGAAAATCATAATTTGATGTATAACAAAGCTTTTCCTTCATTTATTTAAAGGAAAAACAACTTCACGAAAATGCCAATTTTATTTAAGTAAGCTAAAAACAAGCAAACAAAAAGGAATAATAGCCTAAAACCTAAACCTATTGGCCTAGAATATCTATTCTTTGGGACTAGGCAAACCACCACCCAACATAATTGCAATTAAAAGTGATGACACTGGGGAGACGGCCCAAGATGGCAGCTTAGTCTCACACACCTTGCCATCCCCCTGCAGCAAAGAACTGAGAAAATAAGTGAAACAGAAACAGATGACAATCTGGACATCCAGAACAGCAAATGGAAGGATGAAGAATTAGATCAAACACCAAAGGGAAGGAAAAACTGAATGAAAACACTGAATGTGGAGGCTTACGGACTCAAGGTGCCCTACCAGGTGGCCTGGCCCAGCATAGCCATCTTGACACAAAGTGAGATCATTCTCAGGTGAAGAGTACAAGAAGGCAACTTCACAGAATCGCCATTGGGAGACAGAGATACTGGGTAAACAAACCAGAAGCAAAGCAAGGTGAACAGAGCATAAACTAGATTTAAGGAAGGAAAGTGCAGGAAGGCAGGCAAGAGCCCTAGGGATCCAGGCAACCACAGAATACGGACAGAGCCAGAAGACAGGGACAGAACTACTCACCAGAGGCATTACCTGATCATTTGGACAGGTGGCACTGGCGGAGTGGAGGATCCTTGGAGTGGCAGTTACAGATCCCTCACCTCACCAGACTCTGGAAAGCCCTCCACCCTAGCATTTGATTGGGCCTGGGTGCTGATCACTGGCTACCTCTGTGCAGAGTGCCCTGGTGCCCATGCCAGAGACTGGAGGAACACACTCCACACTTCCTCCCTACCCTCCCTCGCAGTGACCAGTGGTGAGTCCCCCTCAGCCACCCACTGATCTAGGGCATGCACACTCCCATGCCAATGGAACTGCTACTGGAGACTTGTGCCTGCCTGCCTCAGCTCATTCCTGGGCAGTCACGCCTGCTGGGGACTTGGGGTGCATGGGGCATGCTCACACACTGTTGGACCTGCAAATGTAGGCTTGTGCTCACTTACACCGACGATGCCTGCACCGCCCTGCCCACCCAACAACTGGTAGTGTGAGTTCCCATGCCACCCACCTAGTGACCAGTGACCCACGCACCCTTGTCCTCATCACCCAGCAACCAGCTGTGTGCACACAGAGCACACAACCCAGTAACCAGCAAGAATGCTGCCTGCATCCATGCCCAGGTGTCTGGCTGGACAGACACATCACCTCACCAGCAACACCAGTCACATCCCAACAGGCTTCAGTTACACCACTGCTAAACAATGAACAGGAGATCCTAGTGCCATCAGCTAATGTCTACCAGCTACAACACCACACATCTCACATCCAAACAGTTCCTGCAGGCCATGTGCACTTGCAATGAAACTCCTTGATACCTCACCACCTACTAAGCCATCAATTCTTCCACACACAGTGGACCTACCCTATTCAATTGGGTACCACTCCCTCACAATAGATATGGAGAAGTCCTGCCGTAATCTCTAGAGAATGCACTAATTGCTAGCACCAAACTTAATGCCTCGGAGACAGGAGACAATAACAAATCATATGAAGAAACAGGATAAGATGGCTCAAACAAGTGAGCAAAATAAAGGAAGGACACAGAAGTAGAACTGAATCAATGGAAGGAAGAATCAGTGAAATAGAGGACAAATCCCTTAATGCTAATTTGTATGAGGAATGCTCAGAAAAAAGAATGAAGAAAAATGAAGAAAGCCTAAGAGTTATGTGGAACACTATCAAGAGGAATCTTTTTACATGTAACTGGAATTTCAGAATAGGAGGGGAAAAAAAAAAGCACAGAGGGAATTGTGGAAGATTTATTGGCAGAAAACTTCTCTAATATTAACGAACCCCAATCAGTATAGACCACAAAAGAAACTCACCAAGACATAGCATAATCAAATTTACCAAAACCAAAGACAAAGAAAGAATTCTGAGAGCAGCTCAAGAAAAACAAGATATCACCTACAAAGGGGAACCAATAAAACTAAGTTCTGATTTATTGTCAAAAACAACGCAGATGAGAAGGCAACAGGATGACACGTATAAAACCCTGAAAAAAAACTGTCAACCAAGAATCATACATCCAGCAAAACTGTCTTTCAAATATGATGGTTAAACTAGAACATTCCCAAATGAACAGAAATTAAGAGAATTTGTAAAAACCAGAACAACCTAGCAAGAAATATTAAAAGCAGTCCTTCACACAGAGAACCAACAACATCAGACAATAACCTGAGATGAAGATACACAATAGCATCACTGAGATAGCAATCCAGATAAAGAACTTTCAAAAGCAAAATGAAGCTGCAAAACAGAAAACAGGGAAACAGAGATGTAAATCTGTAAATGCCAACAACTTCAAAACAAAAAGGGGAAATAAATGGTGTAGTTACAGAACTTCCATATGGAGAGGAAGTCAAGGCCATATCAAGATATAACAGACTGTTACAAGTTTAGGAAGATAAGGGTAATTTTAAGAGTAACCACAAAATAATAAATCTATTCACAAAAATAAGGAAGAAGAAAATCAAAAAGGCTCAGCAAACACAAAATCAACAATAACAAAGGAAATGAAAAGAAAATCCATGAACAAAAAGAACTCAGCACAGAAAATTAAGCAGAACAAAGAAACCGTTAACATTACCAAAAAAAAAAAAAGTATAACAAAATGGCAGCCATAAATTCATAATTATCAATAATCACACTGAATGTAAATAGTTTAAATGTACCAGTCAAGAGACAGACAGTGGCAGAATGGATTAAAAAAAAACATGACCCAACAATATATGTTACCTACAAATGACACACCATAGAAACAAAGACATAAATAGTTGAAAAATCAAAAGATGGAAGAAAATGTATCAAGCAAACAGTAATCAAAAAAGAGCAGAAGTGGCAATAACCTCTGATAAAATAGACTTTAAGTCAAAATCCATTATAAGAGACAAGGAAGGTCATTATATACTGATTAAAGTGTCAATCCACCAACAGAACATAACCATAGTAAATATTTATGCACCAAACAACGGAACTCCATAATTCATAAAACAAACTCTAACAGAATTGAAAAGAGAAATAGTTCTACAACAACAGTAGAAGACTTTAACATACCACTTTTGATGATGGACAGAACAACTAGAAAGAAACTCAACAAGGATACAGAAAATCTAAATAACATAACCAACTTGACCTCATAGACATATACAGAGCACCCCAGCCAAGAGCACACGGTACACATTCTTCTCCAATGCATATGGATCATTCTCCATAATAACCCGTATTTTAGGCCACAAAGTAAACCTCAATAAATTAAAAAAAAATTGAAAACATACAAAGCATCTTCTCTGATCATAATACTTTAAAACTAGAAATCAATAACTGAAAGAACACGGGAAAAAATACTTACATGGAAACTGAATAATATCTTATTTAAAAACTACTGGAAAATAGAAGAAATTAAGAATAAAATTAAAAAATTCCTAGAATCAAATAAGAATGAAAACACACTGCACCAAAACCTTTGGGACACAGCAAAAGCAGTGCTCAGAGGAGAATTTATAGCATAAATGTACACAAAAAAAAAAGAAGAAAGGGCCAAACTCAATAGCATAAGCCTGCAACTCGAACAAAAAGAAAGGGAGCAGCAAAAGAAGTCCATAGTCACTAGAAGAAAGGAAATTATAAAGATCAGAGCAGAAATAAACAAATTAGAAAACATAAAAACAACAGAAAGAATAAGACTAGAAGTTTGCTCTTTGAGAGGATCAATAAAATTAACAAAGAGCTGGCTAAATTGACAAAGGAAAAAAGGGAGAAGATTCAAACAACCAAAATAAAAAATGACATGGGTGACATTACAACAGAACCAACTAAGATAAAAAAGATGGTAAAAAATTATGAAAAATTATACTCCAACAAATTTGAAAACCTGGAAGAAATGGACAAATTTCTAGAAACACACTACCTACCTAAATTAACACATATAGAGGTAGAAAATTTGAAAAGACCCATAACAAAAGAAGAAATGAAAGAGGTCATAAAAACAAAAAACTCCAAACAACAAAAAAGCCTAGCCAAGATGGCTTCACTGGAGAATTCTACCAAACATTCAGAGAAGAGTTGACACCAATTCTACTCAAACTATCCCAGAACACAGAAAAGGAAGGATACTCTCTAGTTCATTCTATGAAGTTGGCACAATCCTGATACCAAAGTCAAGCAAAGACACCTCTAAAAAATAAAATTACAGACTAATATCCTTCCTGAATACAGACGCAAAAATTCTCAACAAAATTCTAGCCAACAGAATTCAACAGCATATAAAAATAAAAAAAAAAATTATGATCAAGTGGGATTCATACCAGGGATGCAAGAGATGGTTCAACATTAGAAATTCAATCAATATATAATTCAACACATAAATAAAACAATCTCAATCAATACAGAAAACGCATTTGATAAAATCCAATACTTTTCCTGATAAAAACTCTCAGCAAAATAGGAATAGAAGGGAAATTCCCCAACATAATTAGAGACATACATGCAAAAACAACAGCCAACATTACTCTCAAAGGAGAAAGATTGAGAGCGTTCTCCTTGAGAACGGGAAGGAGACAAGAGTGCCCTTTATCACCACTCTTATTCAATATTGTACTGGAAGAACTAGCTAGAGCAATAGGGCAGAAAGGGAAATAAAGGGTATGCAAATTGATAAGGAAGAAGTAAAACCATCCTTACATGCAGATGATATGATCCTATACACAGAAAATACCAAAGACTGCACAAGACAGGTACTGGAACTAATAGAAGGATTCAGCAAAGTGACAGGGTACAAGATCAACACACAAAAATCAGCTGGGTTAATATGATCCAGCAATCCCACTCCTAAGGAATATATTCTAGAGAAATAAGAGCTGTCACACGAGTAGACATATGCACACCCATGTTCACTGCAGCACTGTTCACAATAGCAAAAAGATGGAAACAACCTAGACGCCCATCAAAAGATGAATGGATAAACAAGCTATGGTACATACACACAATGGAGTATTATGCAACGATAAAGAACAATGATAAATCTGAGAAGCATCTCATAACATGGATGAAACTGGATGACATTATAATGCTGAGTGAAATAAGTCAATCACAAAAGGACAAATATTGTATGAGACCACTACTGTAAAAACTCATGAAAAGGTTTACATGTTGGTTATGAGGGATGGGAGGGGTGGGATGGAAAAGCACTAAATAGACAATAGATAAGTGGTAACTTTGGAGAAGGGTAAGACAGTACACAATACTGTTGAAGTGAGCACAACTTGTACAAGGAAAAGTCATGGAAGCTCCATAGACATATCCAAACTCCCTGAGGGACTTAATTGCTGGGTGGAGGGCTGTGGGGACCATGGTCTCAGGAACATCTAGCTCACTTGGCATAACAGTTTATAAAGAAAATGTTCTACATTCTACCTGGGTGAGTAGTGTCTGGGGTCTTAAAAGCCTGTGAGCAGCCATCTAAGATACTCCACTGGTCTCACCTCTTCGGGAGCAATGGAGAATGAAGAAAACAAGATACAAGGGAAAGATCAGTCCAAAGGACTAATAGACCACAACTACCACGGCCTCCACCAGACTGAGTCCAGTACAACTTGATGGTTCCCGGCTCACCACTGACTGCTCTGACAGGGATCACAACAGAGGGTCCTGGACAGAGCTGGAGAAAAATGTAGAACAAAATTCTAACTCAGAAAAAGACCAGACTTAGTGGCCACACAGAGACTGGACAAACCCTGAGGGTATGACCCCGGACACCCTTTTAGTTCAATAATGAAGTCATTCCCGAGGTTTACCCTTCAGCCAAAGATTAGACAGCCCCATAAAACAAAATGAGACTAATGGGGCACAACAGTTCAGGGACAAGGACTAGAAGGCAGGAGGGGACAGGAAAGCTGGTAATAGGGAACCCAAGGTCGAGAATGGGTAGTGCTGACATGTTGTGGGGTTGTTAACCAATGTCATAAAACAATATGTGTACTATTTAATGAGAAACTATTTGTTCTGTAAACCTTCATCTAAACTACAAAAAAAAAAAAAAAAAAAATCAGCTGGGTTACCCTACACTAACAAGGACTGTGAAAAGAAAATAAAACAATATCATTTACAATAATCCCCAAAAGGATAAAATACCTAGGAATAAACCTAGCCAGGGACATAAAAGACTTATACAAGGAAAACTATAAAACGCTACTGCAAGAAACTAAAAGATCTACACAAATGGAAAAACATTCCATGCTCATGGATTGAAAGATATAACACTGTGAAAACATCAATACTACCAAAAGCAATCTATAGATATAATGCTATTCTGATCCAAATCCCAACAACATTTTTTAATGAAATAAAAAACTAATCTCCAACTTTATATGGAAAGAAAGGAGGCCCTGAACAACTAAAGCAATACTGAAGAAGAAGAACTAAGTAGAAGGCCTCACACTTCTCTATCTCAAAACTTACTATATAGCCACAATAATCAAAACAGCCTGGTACTGGTACAATGACAGACACATAGATCAATGGAATAGAATTGAGAACCCAGAAGTAAACCCATCCACCTATGGGCAGCTGATCTTTAATAAAGGCTCGAAGTCCAGTGGGGGAAGAAACAGTCTCTTTAACAAATGGTGCCGGCAAAATTGGATATCCAAATGCAGAAAAATGAATCAGGATCCATACCTCACACCATGCACAAAAAATAACTTGAAATAGCGCAAAGACCTAAATGTTAGAGCTAAAACTATAAAGTTCATGGAAGATAATAAAGGGTTTAAATTAGGGGACCTAGTCTTTGACATAAATAGCCTATCAAACAAAACTAAAAATGCACAAACAAGAGAAGATAAATTAGATAACTGGGACTTCCTAAAAATTAAATACTTACGCTCATTGTCTTAGTTATCTAGTGCTACTATAACAGAAATACCACAAGTGGATGGCTTTAAAAGAGATTTATTCTCTCACAGTCTAGTAGGCTAGAAGTCCAAAATCAGGGTGCCAGCTCTAGGGGGAGGCTTTCTCTCTCTGTCAGTTCTGGGGGAAGGTCCTTGTTATCAATCTTACCCTGGTCGAGGAGCTTCTCAGTGCAGGAACCTTGAGTTCAAAGGATGTTATTTGCTCCCGGTGCTTTCTTGGTGGCACGAGGTCCCAGAAAGGGGCTGTAGTGCTGCAGCTGTTCACTTTCGAGTGGTGCCTGAATATCACGCAGAACTTTCTGTAAACCAAGCACAAGTTTTCTCTTCCTCAGTCAAGTGATCATAAGGAACTCTCCATGAAGCCATAGGTGCTGACTGGGAGATAGAAGGTAGTGTGGCAGAAGTGGAGACCATGGGAATTTGGGCTACTTCCTCATGCAACATACTTGCGCCTTCAGGTTCTGCTTGGGTCCCATCTCGAATATTCCACTTCCATTTAATGATGGAGTGCTGCTGTGCACATCCAACTTTATGACTCTGTGGATCAGACACACCCAGTTCATGACAGGCAGCTCAGGCCACATGGTGACTTGGTGTCCCATGGTTAATCGTTTAGTCTCTGTTAAGGCCCAGTAACAAGCCAAAAGCTGTTTCTCAAAAGAAGAGTAGTTATCTGCAGAGGACGGCAGAGCTTTGCTCCAAAATCCTAAGGGTCTGTGCTGTGATTCAGCAATAGTGGCCTGCCAGAGACTCCAAACAGCATCTCTATCTGCCACTGACACTTCAAGCACCATTGGGTAAGCCGGATCATGTGGCCCAAGTGGCAGAGTGGCTTGCACAGCAGCCTGAACCTGTTGCAGAGCCTTCTCTTGTTCTGGTCCCCACTCAAAAGTAGCAGCTTTTCAGGTCACTTGATAAATATGCTGGAGTAGCACACCCAAATAAGGAATATGTTGCCTCCAAAATCCAAAGAGGCCCACTAGGCATTGTGCCTCCTTTTTAGCTGTGGGAGGAGCCAGATGAAATAACTTATCCTTCACTTTAGAAAGAATGTCTCGACATGCCCCATACCACTAGCAATTTCACTGAGGCAGAAGGTGCCTGAATTTTTGTAGGATTAATTTCCTACCCTCTAGCATGCAAATGTTTTACTAATAAGTCCAGAGTCATTGCCACTTCTTCCTTACTAGGTCCAATCAGCATAATGTCATCAATGTAATGGACCAGTGTGATGTCTTGTGGAAGGGAAAGACTATCAAGGTCCCTGTGGACTAAATTATGACATAGGGCTGCAGAGTTGATGTAGCCCTGAGGTAGGCAGCTGAAGGTGTATTGCTGGCCTTGCCAGCTGAAGACAAACTGATTCTTATCATACTTTGAAACAGGTATGGAGAAGAAGGCATTAGCCAGATAAATAGCTGCATACCAGTTACCAGGAGATGTGTTAATTTGCTCAAGCAACGAAAATACATCTGGAACAGCAGCTGCAATTGGAGTCACCACCTGGTTAAGTTTTCAATAATCCACTGTCATTCTCCAGATCCATCTGTTTTTTGCACAGGCCAAATAGGCGAGTTGAATGGGGATGTGGTGGGAATCACCACCCCTGCATCCTTCAAGTCCTTGATGGTGGCAGTAATCTCTTCAATCTCTCCAGGAATGCGGTATTGATTTCGGTTTACTATTTTCCTAGGTAGGGGCAGTTCTAATGGCTTCCACTTAGCTTTTCCTACCATAATAGCTCTTACTCCATTTGTCAGGGATCCAATGTGGGGGTTCTTCCAGTTGCTGAGTATATCTATTCCAATTATGCATTCTGGAACTGGGGAAATCACTACAGGATGGGTTCAGGGTCTCACTGGACCTACTGTAAGATGGACATGACTAAGACTCCATTAATAACCTGACTTATATATGCCCCTACTCTGACTGATGGGCCACAGTGACGTTTTGGGTCTCCTGGAATTAGTGTCAGTTCAGAGCCTGTATCCAGCAATCCCTGAAAAGTCTGATTATTTCCCTTCCCCAATGAACAGTCACTCTCGTAAAAGGCCATAGATCCCTTTGGGGAAGGCTGGAAGAAAGATTAACAGTAAAAAATTTTGGCAGTGTATTGGAGTCCTTCCTCAAGGGGATCTGGCCTCCCCTTCATTCAAGGGGTTGTGGGTCTTTAAACTCTCTCAAATCTGCGAACTGATTGAGGGGCCGTGACTCTATTCTGGTGATTCGAGCTAGACTGCTATTCACTTGACCTAAAATTCATCTGCTTGTACAAGTCAAGTAAATATTTATTATATTTCCTGTCTCTTTCACTCCTAGGGACACCATGACTAAGTAGCCAATGCCGTAAGTCCTTACGAGTCAGACTATTCTGATTACTGCTTTGACTCCACTGTCTATTATGGTAACCACACCCACTTTGTCTTTGTCGATTGAGTGCTGCCACTTGGCCCCTACTACCATGGGGCCCAATCAGCCCCACTGTAGTTAGGTGTCTTAATTCAGTTAGGGCAGTTCCCACTGTCAAATCCAACTTACATAAAATAGCAATCACAGCAGTCTTCAAGGATGCTGGGGTTCCCTTCACAAATTTGTTCCTCATGGTTATGATCAAAGGTGTGTCCTCTGGGTACTCCATGTGTGGGTCTATGGGTATAACCTGATAAATCCACTCTAGCATGCCAGTTTCCCTAAGTGTTTGGATACGTCCTTCTACAGTATATCAAGGCAGGTCTGGTACTTCAATTTGATTTAGTGTAGGCTACTGTGTAATCCATGTTTTAGAGGCCCAACCAAATAAACTATTAGATCCTTTACTAACTTCTCGAGCTGAAACACTGAATGAAGACTCTGTGCTTAGTGGGCCCATATCAATAAGCTCAGACTGATTCATCTTTATGTTCCTTGCACAATTATCACACACTCTTAATAGCCATCCCCACACATATTCCCCAGGTTTCTTTTTGTACACGTTAGAAAGGTCAAGCAGTTCTTTTGCAGTGTAGTGTATCTCCTCCTGGGTCACACTTTGTATTTTACCTTTTGGGGCTCACTGGGACTTAGGTCTAGTTACAGGTCTAGATATGGGGGTAGTTCTACTCTGTCCAATAGGGTCGCTATGAGTCTGAATCAATTTGATGGCAATGGGATAGGTCTAGAAGCCAAAAATTGACAGTGGGGAAATGTTTTGAGAACATTCAGCACTGCTTTGTAAAGTATCTGCCTCAGGTGATGCTGTAGGAAATGACTCAGACAAAGGCTCTTTAGACACAGCTGGGTTAATCTCATTAGATGGGGATGGAGGGGCTAATGATTTTACTGGGGAGGGTGGTTTAGCAGACAAACATGGAGTAATTTCTTCAGATGGGAGTGAAAGGGGCTGGTTCTGTTGGCAGGAGTGATTCAACGGAACTTAGGGGCTCAGTGTCTCCAGCTTCCTGATTATCTGCCCATATGTCCCCATCCCAAGCTTCAGGATCCCATTTCTTCCCAATCAATGTCCTCACTTTAACTTCAAACACATCTTGAGGTTGGTAATTGAGTTAGCATTGTAATTTAGCCACTCTTAATAAAAGACTCTGAGTTTGGTTTTTGGCAATATCAGCTCTGTTATTATGAGAAATAGGCACAAGTGGAAACTTTGAGGTCACTTATGCAGCACTTGAGCTTTGACTCTGAGGCCCTGAGCGCATCTCTTTCTTTCACCAGTTTGTCCAGCGAAAGTAGGACCAACCAACCAGCTTCCTTATACTTCTCATTGTGACAAAGTGGTAGAAAGGTATCACACCTGCAATCACCCAAAGCCTGGCTTTTCACCAATACCTGATCTATTGGTGGTGATATTTTGCATATTTGTATTGCCACCTCACACCATGGATTAGTAGTGCCCTCTTTACTCTTGGAAGTAGAGTCATCAATATCTTTAAACCTAACTAGACTTGAGAGCCAGTTTAGAAAATTCATCCTTATAATTTTGTTTCTCTAGAACCACTCTTGGTATCAAATGTCTTAAGCTGGGTTCTCTAGAGAAGCAAAATCAATAAAGCATATAAATATATATATATATAGATTTATATCAAGAAAATGGCTCACATGGTTGTAGACGCTGGAACGTACCAAGTCCATGGATCAGGATAGAGGCTTCTCCTGATTCACGTAGCCACAGAGGCTGGTGAATCTAAGATCAGCCAGTTAGACAGCAGGGCTCTTGCTCACAGGCTGCAAAGATCGATGAATCCCTACACCAGCAGGCAAGACCGAAGGTAAGCTGCTAGCTCAAGTCCAGAGAACCAGAGGCAGGATGAAAAGGAGCCAGCTGCAGGATCCAGAGTGAGCAAAAACCCACGAGTTCTGCCAGAATGTCCACTTA
Organism: Trichechus manatus latirostris; assembly: GCF_000243295.1. Lineage (NCBI taxonomy): Eukaryota > Metazoa > Chordata > Mammalia > Sirenia > Trichechidae > Trichechus > Trichechus manatus. Next base: position 4,161,826 of record NW_004444007.1, read on the forward strand.
TACAGGCCACACCCTCAAGGAAACTCCTTTTTAACTGATTGGCTATTCACAGCAGATCTCATCATGAAGGTGATCACATTATATCAAATCCCATCATGGAAGTGATCACAACATCATGTGACTGCCAAACTACTGAGAATCGTGGCCCAGCCAAGTTGACACACAAGCTTAACCATCACCCGCTTCAAGAGACTTTACCAAGAGAGTAAAAAGACAATCTACAGACTGGGAAAAAAACCTTTGGCAAAGACATACTTGATAAGGGTCTAATCTCCAAAATACATAGAATACTCCAACAACTCAACAACAAAAAGACAAACAATCAAGTAAAAAAATGGGCCAAGGACGTGAAGAAACACTTCACCAAATAGGACATTCAGGCAGCCAGTAGATGAAAAGATGCTCATGATCATTAGCCATTAGAGAGATGTAAATCAAAACTACAATAAGATATCAACCCCCCCTTCAAAAAGGCAATGATAAAAAAAAAAAAAACAAACGAATAAATGTTGGCGAAGTTGTGGGGGGATTGGAACTTTTATACATTGCTGGTGGGATTGTAAAATGGTAAAACCACTAGGGAAAACAGTATCGTGCTTCCTCAAAAAGCTAGAAATAGAAATATTTTATGATCCAGTAATCCCACTTCTAGGTGTATATCCTAGAGATAGAAGAGCAGGGACATGAATAGACATATGCACAACCATGTTCACTGCAGCTTTATTCACAATAGCAAAAAGATGGAAACAACCTAAGTGCCCATCAATAGATGAATGAATAAACAAATTATGGTAACACATGCAATGGAATACTATGCAACCAGAAGAATAATGAAGTGTCTGTGAAACATCTTACAACACGGATGAATCTGGAAGACCTGCTGAGTGAAATAAGTCAATGACAAAAAGGCAAATATTGTATGGTACCACTAGCATAAAAATCAAGAATAGACATACATACAGAAAGCAAAGTTCCTTGATGGTTACCATTAATGAGAGGGAGAGGAAGGGTGAATTAGTTTCTAGATAGTAACTGCTTATTACTTTTGGTGATGGGAAAGGTAAGACCAAACATGGGTGAAGTCAGCACAACCTGATCAAGTTAAATACACTAAGAAGTACAGGATAAAAAGGGCCTATTTTGGTAAAGGCTATAACATATATAATTTTGAAACAACAGTAATAACAACCAAAAAAACAAATCAAAACAAAACAAGAATAATCTATAATGGCTTACATAGAGAATAGTGGTAGTAAGGCCAAGGTCAAGGACATTAGCCTCATTTAGACCAAATTTTGGCGCTCTGTTTGAAAGCGAGGCATAGATCATACTCCCATCTAATAAGCAGCAGCATGCTCTTGATCATATGGAATCCAGAGAAAGAGTATAACTACATCAGCAAAATCTGTCTGTAATGGAGAAAAAGAAGCCCTGGTGGTGCAGTGGTTAAGCACTTAGCTGCTAACCAAAAGACTGGTGGTTTGAACCCACCCAGTGGCTTCGCAGGAGAAAGATGTGGCAATCTGCTTCTGTAAAGATTTAGCTCAAAGGACTAAAGGACCACATGAACCAGAGACTCCACCAGCCTGAGACCAGAAGAACTAGATGGTGCCCGGCTAATACCAACAACCACTCTGACAGAGATCACAACAGTGTCCTGGACAGAGCAGGAGAAAAATGTAGAACAGAATTCAAATTCATAAAAAAAGACCAGATTTAATGGTCTGAGAGAGACTGCCAGAATCCCCAAAACTACAGCCTCTGGACGCTCTGCTAACCCAAAAGTGAAATCATTCCCATAATCCACTTTTCAGACAAAGATTAGACAGGCTTATAAAACAAAAAATAACACACGTGAGGAACGTGCTTCTTAGTTCAATCAAATATGCAAAATCAAATCGGCAACTCCTATCCAAAAGCGGGACAAGAAGGCAGGAAGGGACAGGAACTGGATGAATGTACACAGGGAATCTGGGGTGGAAAAGGGGGGCATGCTATCACATTGTGGGGATTGCAATGAATGTCACAAAACAATATATGTACAAATTTTTGAAAGAGAAATTAACTTGAGGTATAAAATTGCAACCAAAGCACAATTAAAAAAAAAAAGATTACAGCCTTGGAAACCCTATGGGGCAGTTCTACTCTGTCCTATAGGGTTGTTACAGTGTGTTTATGAATAGGAATCATCTCCACAGCAATCGGTTTGGTTACAGTTTTAATGGAGAAAAAAAAAGCCAATTCAAATATATATACCAATGATACTATATATACCAATCATAATATCTCAGAGTCCTGGTGGTACAGTGGTTAAGAGCTCAGCTGCTAACCAAAGAGTCAGCAGTTTGAATCCACCAGTTGCTCCTTGGAAACCCTATGGGGGCAGGTCTACTCTGCCCTATAGGGTCACTATGAGTTGGAATCAACGGCCAATGGGTTTGGTTTTTGATAATATCTAAGGATTCTATTATCTGTATATATTAAAATAAATTGATGCTTTTTTGAAAAAAAAAGTGATGACATTGATTTCTGTGTGGTTAAAAATTTAGATTTTTAATTTAAATGAACTTGTGTATACTCTGGGATTGGTAAATTAAATACAATTTATAGAGAAATTGCAGCTCTACTTGCTTCTAATATCCAGAGTACACACTATTTTAGGGATTTCTTTAGCTGTGTAATTCCAGTTTCACATGATTCTATAGCACCTATCTCACGATGGGGCAGAGCGTGACTCCAAACATGTTGTAAGCCCGTCTAGAGACTGGGATTCTACACTTAGCGTATAAAGGAGCCAGTGTGAGCATAGGGTGTGCCTGTAAGAGAGAGAGACAAGACAGAGATAAGGAGAGAGATTGTAAAAGAGTACAAGAATGTACTCCCCACTCCCAAGATAGAAACATGGAAGCTATGAAAATCTTCTTTTCTTGTAAATTTCTGTAAAATTGCAAAACCAAAAACGAAAGAAAACAAAGAGGACATGGGCTGTAGAGCTAAGTTTGACGTTTCAGTGCACGGTATTTTAGAACCCCTCAATCTGCTCCTGAACAAGCTCTGCAGTCCAACCTCAGTGGATAATCTTTGGAGACCAGCACATTTCTCTCTCTTCCACAGGCCCTCGCGTTACCCCCGACACCTGCTTTACACAATCTGCTCACTAAATAGACAGGGCCAAGGGAATGCGTGTTTTTTAAAAAGTTATCCAACAATTCTTATTTCTGTTAAGACTTATGGGCAGAAATTATCTTTAAAAGAGTTCATTCACTTACACTGGTAGATGAGGCCCATTCCAGTTCAGAGGAAAGTTTGATTGAATGCCTTAATAAAACTGATGTTAATTTAAAAACAATTTATTAAATAAAAAATCAACTAATGAAATTTGCTTTCAAAAGTTTAAAGCTAGTAAGCAGTGAATAAAAAAGTAAATTTTTAAAACTTCAATTACTTATCCTTTATATTTTAATCTGATTTTTGTTCTTCATGGGATTTATACTTCTGGAGGTCAAAATCTCTCTCAAGTTTAATTACATAGAATAGCTAGAAAAAATTCAGAAATTTTTCTTTATAAATATTTGCTGGCAATGAGAGATACTTTTAAAATTTTAGTTGAAAAGCAAGCTTCATACACTTTTTTTTTACAAGGCTGCAGTAGTTTCAAAATTTGGAGTGTAATTTTCATAAAAACCCTAATATTGCCAAAAATACAATGTTCTTTCTAGCTAACATAAAATTAAATGTCAAAAATAGGTTTTAAGTAAAAATCTTTAATCAATATTGTTTTTAGTTCCAAAAATTTAACATGGAAAGGCATGGAAAATATTAAAGTAAAATATAGATTTGTCAAGCAATAATGCTTTTTTGGACTGATGCAGGAAATATTTCCTCTTTGTCCACATAGCTTGTAACAAAGCTGACTATCTAGAGTATACAAATTAAGCAGTGGCTTTGTTGTATAGTGTTTTAATAGTCATCAAATATATTTTTCATTTTTTTATCCATTTACATTTCTCATTTCACGTACCATTTGTAATAATTTTATTCAGTGTCCCTTGTGGGGGACGAGGAATATGTATCCACTGTGGTAACGTTTCCTCTTCTTTTGGCTGCACAGTTCCCTTGGCTTGTTCATGTTCACTACTGTCTCTGAGGATCTGAGGCAAAAAAAATGAAATCCTTTAAGAAATATACTTTCCATACAATTTTATAAATGTACTAAACCATCAAATATCATAATTAAATTCATATTATTACTGTCAATATGGGAAATCACACACACAAAAGAAGATTCATGCTTTATACTAATAGACATTATCTGGCATTTGGGACTGTCACAGGAGTGTATTTTGATGGGCACCTGGATTTATCTGTATGAAGCCTTTAAGTCTCTGCCATTTTCATTTACCATTTATGCAAGCTTAATAAGTGAGCCTATAGAGTAGACAAACTAATTAAAAGTGTCCTTTTTCAATCTACCTTCCAAATATAATTCACCAAAACTTATAAAATTAAAATATAACTAAATTGGAAATTATGGAAAAATAATTTTATTTGGACTCAATTCGTTTGAAAAATTATATAAATGAAAGAAAAGTGAAAAAAATATAGGTCAAACCATCAGAAATTCAAGGTTCATTGCTTCCACTCATATGTAACATATCTAGGTAGTTCATAGATGTACCTCAATCTTCCAGGTCTTTTAATGGTTGTTTGTCTAATTGTGAGACTTTGGAGGGGGGAAAAAAGAAATACTTGATTTTGGTTAATATTGAGATGCTTCCCTTAAGGTGGGAGTCCTGATGGCGCATTGGTTAAGGCACTCGACTGCTAACCAGGAGGTTGACAGTTTGAAACCACCAGAGGCTCCGCGGGAGAAAGATGTGGCAGTCTATTTCTGTAGAGATTTACAGCCTTTGGAAATGCTATCGGGTTGCCATGAGTTGGAATCGACTTGGAGGCAGTGGGTTTGGTTTGGTCCCCTAGGGTAGAGCAAAACAAAAAAGAGCAGAATAAACCCTGGAGGAGGGATCCCCAAATTTGCTTTATGGTCGCCATGATGTGTATATGTGTGTGCGCATGCACACATACACATCAACACTTTGCATGTACTGATAATATTTTGAGTGCAGTGAGAGAGAATATCACACCATCACAGGAAATCATAAAAAGGCTAGAGAGCATGGAGAAATGAAGGAAAGCGGGACGTAACATTTAATGAATAGGGAGATGGGTACCACAGCAGCTGATGCCTAAAATTAATTATGCAGCTTTTCAAGATCAAAGTTCTTCAAACGGGATCATGATTACCTGCTGGAGCTCTAGTGTAGAAAATTGGTCTGGAAAATTGGTCACTGTCCAAAATCGCTAAAGTAATGACACAAAGGTGAATTTCAATTAGGGTTAAGGGTCATACAGAGTAAAACCACATTATTTTAAATTTTATTATTTCAGAATTTATAAATTCACATAGACGAGGATGAAGTCTTCACAGATAAATAAATTTATTAGAATCAATGATGCATATTTGAAATATTTAAAAGAAAGGCTCTTCTGGTACCAAAGAAATGTAGAAACATCTATTTAAATATAGGAAAAATTGTAGTTCTAATTATGAACAATTACTATTTATTAAAACTAGACCAGTAAAAGATCTAATGATTTAATGCATATATTTAGAATAATAAACAAACCTGGGTATCTTCAAAATATACAATGCAACATTTTGATTAGATTGTCTTCACCTCTGTTAATTTGAATTATTGAGTTCTTCCTGGACGTGGCAAGAAAAAATATGCTACATTTATATTGTTACTAAAATCTGCCCTCTTTAGCTCCAAAATACTCTAGTCACCTCTTTCCAGCTGTTCCAAAAGCACTTTCTGCTCATTTCCTAAGACTCATTAAAATTAGCAATTTCAAAATTACCGCTTCTCATTTTTTAACTAGATATATAAAAGAAACTTAATAGGTAAACTTTAGAAATAAATTTTAAGGTCAGTTTGATTTTTATGTCATATAATAAGATATAGTTTTAAGTTTTTACCTGAGTAGATGTTGGGGGTAGTGTATCCTCCAAATGTTCATTTATTGATTCTGTGGTGTACATGCTAAGAGTTAAAAGAAAAAATAATTTGAAGGAAAAACAGGCTATAAGTCCACCTAAGGTCCCAGGGCGGCTCAAGGGGTTTGTGAGCAGCTGCTAACCTAAAGGATGGTGATTCGAACCCACCCAGAGGCGTCACAGAAGAAAGGCCTGGCAATCTACTTTCGTAAAGATTACAGTCAAGGAAACCCTATGGAGCAGTTCTACTCTGACACACATGGGGTTGTCATGAGTTGGAATCAAGTTGACGGCAACAAGGATTCTTTATATATATATATGTATGTATGTATGTGTATATATACATATGTATATTCATCTGAAAGTGAATATGGTTAAGTGAGATTAACTTTTAATAATTTTTATCATAAAGTTGTATCATACTCAAGTCAGATATCTTCATAGTCAAAAAAGCTCCAAATTCTCATTTTAAAACTATTAACCAAAGTCATGTATATAACTTTTAAAAACCATTATTACACAGCAATTTAACACTTCTCAATAGTTCATAATGTTGAGCCATCCCTAAACAGTGCATATCAGAAAACTCAATTCTCTATTTTATTCACTGAACTGGTATGTCTGGGACAATTTTCACTGCTAATTTACTCTATTTTCAGTCACACATCTGCATAAGAGACTCCAGGAAAATTAAAATTGAAATATTATCAACCACATTAATACCTACATCTATAAGTTACTGATACATGCTATCTTCTTATGTTGTCCATCTGAAAGGTCTATTAGGTCCAACCTTTAAACATTTATATACGGTTTTATTTTGAAAAAGAATGAACTAACTAATCAACATATAGAAAACAAAAATCCTCATAACTGGACCAATAAGCAACATCATGATAAACAGAGAAAATACTGAAGTTGTCAAGGATTTCATTTTACGTGGATCCATAATCAACGCCCATGGAAGCAGCAGTCAAAAAATCAAACAACACATTGCATTGGGCAAATCAGCTGCAAAAGACCTCTTTTTTTTTTTCTCACGCATTCTTTTTTTTTTTTTTCAGTTGTACTTGGATGAAGGTTTACAGAACTAGCTTCTCACTAAACAGTTAGTACATGTATTGTTTTATGACATTGGTTAACAACCCCATGACATGTCAGCACTCTCCCTTCTCAACCTTGGGTTCCCTATTACCAGCTTTCCTGTCCCCTCCTGCCTTCTAGTTCTTGCCCCTGGGCTGGTGTGCCCCTTTAGTCTTGTTTTGTCCTATGGGTCTGTCTAATCTTTGGCTAAAAGGTGAACCACTGGAGTTACTTCATTACTGGGCTAAAAGGGTGTCCGGGGGCCATACTCTTGGGGTTTCTCCCGTCTCTGTTAGGCCAGTAAATCTGGTCTTTTTTTGAGTTATAATTTTGTTCTACATTTTTCTCCAGCTCTGTCCAGGACCCTCTGTTGTGATCCCTGTCATAGCAGTCAGTTGTGGAAGCTGGGCACCATCTAGTTGTACTGGACTCAGTCTGGTGAAGGTTGTGGTAGTCATGGTCTATTAGTCCTCTGGACTAATCTTTCCCTTGTATCTTGTTTTCTTCGTTCTCCCTTGCTCTTGAAGGGGTGCGACCAGTGGAGTATTTTAGATGGCTGTTCACAGGCTTTTAAGACTCCAGACGCTACTCGCCAAGTAGAATGTAGAACATTTTCTTTATAAACTATCTTATGCCAATTGAGCTAGATGTTTCCTGAGATCATGGTCCCCACAGCCCTTAGTCCAGCAATTCGGTCCCTAAGGGAGTTTGGATTTGTCCATGGAGCTTCTATGACTTTACCCTGAACAAGTTGTGCTGGGTTCCCCAGTATTGTGTAGTGTCTTCACCTTCACCAAAGTAACCACTTATCTATTGTCTAGTTAGTGTTTTTCCACCCCCTCCCCTCTCCTCCCTTGTAACCATCAAAGATTGTTTTTTTTGTGTGTGTGTAAACCTTTTCATGAGTTTTTATAGTAGTGGTCTCATACAATATTTGTCCTTTTGTGATTGACTTATTTCACTCAGCATAATGCCCTCCAGGTCATCCATGTTATGAGATGCTTCGCAGATTCATTGTTCTTTATCATTGTGTAATAACTCCATTGTGCGTATGTACCATAGTTTGCTTATCCATTCATCTGTTGATGGGCATCTAGGTTGTTTCCATCTTTTTGCTATTGTGAACAATGCTGCAGTGAACATGGGTGTGCATATGTTTATTCGAGTGATGGCTCTTATTTCTCTAGGATATATTCCTAGGAGTGGGATTGCTGGATCATGTGGTATTTTTATTTCTAGCTTTCTAAGGACAAATGCCATATTGTTTTCCAAAATGGCTGTACCATTTTGCATTCCCACCAGCAGTGCATAAGAGTTCCAATCACCCCACAGCCTCTCCAACATTTGCTATTTTCTGTTTTTTTGATTCGTGCCGGTAATACTGGGGTGAGATGGTATCTCATTGTGGTTATGATTTGCATTTCTCTAACGGCTAGTGATCATGAGCATTTCCTCATGTGTCTGTTGGCCGCTTGAAGGTCTTCTTTGGTGAAGTGTCTGTTCATTTCTTTTGCCCATTTTTTAACTGAATTATTTGTCTTTTTGTTGTAGAAGTGTTGGATTTTCTTGTAGATTTTAGAGATTAGACCTTTGTCGGATTTGTAATAGCCAAAATTTTTTTACCAGTCTGTAGGTTCTTTTTTTACTCTTTTGGTGGAGTCTTTTGATGAGCATAAGTGTTTAATTTTTAGAAGATCCCAGTTATCTAGCTTGTCTTAGTCATCTAGTGCTGCTATAACAGAAATACCACGGTGGATGGCTTTAATAAAGAGAAGTTTATTCTCTCATAGTCCAGTAGGCTACAAGTCCAAATTCAGGGCATCAGCTCCAGGAGAAGGCTTTCTATCTCTGTTGGCTCTGGAGGAGGCTCCTTGTGATACATCAGTCTTTCCTTGGTCTCGGAGCATCTCAGCGCAGGAACCTCAGGTCCAAAGGATGTGCTCTGCTCCTGGCACTGCTTTCTTGGTGGTGTGAGGGTCTCATGTGTCTCTGCTCCCTTCTCTCTTTTCTCTCTCAGAAGAGATTGGATTAAGACACTCACTATTAAATCTTGTAGACCTCATCAGTATAACCTCATCATAGTAACAGAGTTAACAACACATAAGGAAATCACATATAACCTCACCATAGTGATGAGTTTACAACATATAAGGAAATCACAGCAGATTAATTACACAACCATACAATACTGGGAATCATGACCCAGTCAAGTCGACAGACATTTTTGGGGGACACAATTCAATCTATGACATAGCTTATCTTCTGGAATCTGTACATTGTTAGTTATGGTTTGTATCCTCTTAATGCCGCATATTAGGGTCTCTAGCATTGATCCTATTTTTTCTTCTATGATCTTTATAGTTTTTGGTTTTATATTAATGTCTTTGATCCATTTTGAATTAGTTCTTGTGTATGTTGTGAGGTATGGGTCCTGTTTCATATTTTTGCAGATGGACATCCAGTTTTTCCAGCACCATTTGTTAAAAAGACTATTCCCCATTTGATGGACTTTGGGCTCTTATCGAAGATCAGGTCATCAGTGGATGGATTCACACCTGAGTTCTCGATTCTGTTCCATTGGTAATGTACCTATCATTATAACAGTACCAGGCTGTTTTGGCTACCATAGCTGTACAGTAGGTTCTGAGGTCAGATAGTGTGAGTCCTCCTACTTTATTCTTCTTCTTAAATAATGTTTTACTTATCTGAGGCCTCTTCCTTTTCCATATAAAGTTAATGATTGTTTTTTTCCATCTCTTTAAAGAATGTTGTTGATATGTGGATCGGGATTGCATTGTATTTGTAGATTGCTTTGGGGAGAATTGTCATTTTCACAATGTTGAGTCTACCTATCCATGAACATGGTATATTTTTCCATTAATGTAGATCTCTTTTGGTTTCTTGCAGTAGTGTTTTTAGTTTTCTTTGTATAAGTCTTTTACATCCCTGGTTAGATTTATTCCTAACTATTTTATTTTTTTAGGGGCTATTATAAATGGTATTGTTTTCCTAATTTCCTTTTTGTCATTTTCTTTGTTGGTGTATTGGAATCCAACTAATTTTTGTATGTTTATTTTGTATCCTGCTACTCTGCTGAATCTTTCTATTAGTTCCAGTAGTTTTCTCATGGAGTCTTCTGGGTTTTCTATATAGTATCATATCATCTGCAAATAGGGACAGTTTAACTTCTTCATTACCAATTTGGATGTCCTTTATTTCTTTTTCTTGCCTTACTGCTCTAGCTAGGACTTCCAGCACAATGTTAAATAGGAGTGGTAATAAAGGACATCCTTGTCTTGTTCCTGTTTGCAAGGGGAATTGTGATGGTTAAGATTGTGTGTCAACTTGGCTGGGCCAAGATTCTCAGTGTTTATATGTGATTACTCCCATGATTGAATATGCTATGAGAAGCCAATCAGTGGAAAGGGAATTTCCCTGGCGGTGTGGCCTGCATCTGAATATAAGCACATGTTCTGGCTTTTTGCTCACTCTGGATCCTGCAGCTACCTCCTGTTCATCTGACCTCTGGTTCTTGAGCTGTCAGCTTATCTGCCGAACTTGGGATTCACTGATCTTCACAGCCTGTGAGCAGAGCCCTGCTCTCTGACCTGCCCATCTTGGGTTTGCCAAGCCCTGCATCTACGTGAATCAGGAGAAAACTTGTGGTCTTGCCTGAGGATCTTGGAATTTGTTGACCTTCACAGCCTGTGAGCGGGAGCCCTGCTCTCCAATCTGCTGATCTTGGGCTCACCAGCTTCTGTGGCTGCATGAGTTGGGAGAGGTCTCTACCCTGATCTACGGACTTGGGATGTTCTAGCCTCTAAAATTGTGTAAGCTGTTTCCTTGAGATAAATCTCTGTTTATATATATTTATACGTTATACTGGTTTTGCTTCTCTAGAGAATACAGCCTAAGACAGGAATGTTTTCAGATTCTCTCCAATAGGAATGATGCTGGCTGTTGGTTTTGTATGGATGCCCTTTATTATGTTGAGGAATTTCCCATCTATACCTATTTTATTGAGAGTTTTTATCAGGAATGCATGTTGGATTTTGTTGAATGCCTTTTCTGCGTCAATTGAAATGATCATGTGATTCTTTTATGTGGAGGATTACGTTGATTGATTTTCTAATGTTGAACCATCCTTGCATTCCTCGTATGAATCCTACTTGCTCATGGTGTATTATTTTTTTGATATGATACTGAATTCTATTGGCTAGAATTTTGTTGAGAATTTTTGCATCTATATTCATGAGAGATATTGTTCTGTAATTTTCTTTTTTTGTGGTGTCTTTGCCTGATTTTGGTATCAGGGTTATGCTGGCTTCATGGAATGAATTTGGAAGTATCCCTTCCTTTTCTATATTCTGAAATAATTTGAGTAGTACTGGTGTACACTCTTCTCTCAATGTTTGGTAGAATTCTCCAGTGAAGCTATCTGGGCCAGGGCTTTTTTTTTTGTTGGGAAATTTTTTATTACCTTTTCAATCTCTTCTCTTGTTATGGGTCTGTTCAGATTTTCAACATCAATTTGTGATAGTTTGGGTAGGTACTGTGTTTCTAGAAATTTGTCCATTTCCTCTAGATTTTCAAATGTGTTGGAGTATAGTTATTCATAGTACTCTGTTTTGATCCTTTTTATTTCAGTTGGGCCTTTTCATTTCTTATTTGAGTTATTTGCCTCCTCTTCTGTTTTTCTTTTCTCAGTTTGGCTAGTGGTTTGTAGTTTTTGTTGATCCTCTCAAAGAACTAACTTTTGGTTTTGTTGATTCTATTGTTTTTCTATTCTCTATTTCATTTATTTCTGCTCTGATCTTTATTATTTCCTTTCTTCTGGTGGCTGTAGGCTTCTTTTGCTGTTCTCTTTCAATTTGTTTGAGTTATATAGCTAATATGTTAATTTTGTCCCTTTCTTCTTTTTTGATGTGTGCATCCATTGCTATAAATTGACCTCTGAGGACCACCTTTGCTGTGTCCCAAAAGTATTGGTATGATGTGTTTTCATTCTCATTTGATTCTAAGAATTATTTGATTCCATCTTTGATTTCTTCTATTACCCAGTGGTTTTTAAGCAGGGTGTTATTAAGTTTCCATGTAATTGATTTTTTTTTCGTTGCCATTCCTCTTGTTAATTTCTACCTTGATGGCGTTGTGATCAGAGAAAATACTTTGTATTATCTCAGTGTTTTGAATTTTGTTGAGGGTTGCTTTATGGCCTAAGATATGGTCTACTCTGGAGAACATTCCATGTGTGTTGGAAAAGAATGTGTACTTGAAGCTGTTGGGTGAAGTGTTTTACATATGTCTATGAGGTCGAGTTGGCTGATTGTGGCCTTTAGATCTTCTTTATCTTTGTTGAGTTTCTTTCTAGATGTTCTGTCCTTTACCGAGAGTGGTGTGTTCAAGTATCCTACTATTATAGTGCAACTGTCCCTTTCTCCTTTCAGTGCTGTTAAAGTTTGTTTTATGTATTTTGGAGCTGTGTCATTGGGTGCGTAGATATTAAGGTTATGTCTTCATGCTGGATTGTTCCTTTAATCATGATATAGTGTCCTTCTTTGTCTTTTATGGTGGATTTTGTTTTCAAGTCTATTTTATCTGAGATTAGTATTGCCACTCCTGCTCTTTTTTGGTGGCTGTTTGCTTGATATATTTTTTCCATCCTTTGATTTTTAATAAGTTTATGTCTTTGTTTCTAAGGTGTGTCTCTTGTAGACAGCATATTGATGGATCCTGTTTTTTGATCCATTCTGTCACTCTCTGTCTCTTTATGGATGCATTTAGGCCATTTATGTTCAGTGGAACTATCGATAGTGTGAGTTTATTGTTGTCATTTCATAGTGCTTTCTTTTGTGGTGCTAATGATTTCTTAGTTCCTTTTACTCTCCTGTGCTGAATTCCTTTTGTTTGTTGATTTTTTAAAAATTTCTTTTATTTTTGTAGATTTTGTGTTTACTGAGGCTTTATGTTTTTCTTCATTTTGATGAGTAGGTTTGTTAACTTTCTTTGTGGTTACTTGCAATTTACCCTTATCTTCCTAAGTTTGAACCAGTCTATTATTACTTGGTATCGCCTTGCCTTCCTCTCCATTAGAAAGTTCTATATCTACACCGTTTATTCCCTCTTTTATTGTTCTGACATTGTTGTCATTTGCAGGTGATCACATTACATCAAATCTCATCATGGAAGTGATCACAACATCATACGACTGCCAAACCACTGAGAATTATGGCCCAGCCAAGTTGACACACAACCTTAACCATCACAAAAAACATCATGTCCTTCTCCAGGGACTAATCCCTCCTGATAACATGTCCAAAGTATATGAGATGAAGTCTCACCATCCTTGCTTCTAATGAGCATTCTGGCTGTACATCTTCCAAGACAGATTTGTTCGTTCTTCTGAAGTCCATAGTATATTCAATATTCTTGTCCAGCACCATAATTCAAAGGCATCAATTCTTCTTTGGTCTCCTTTACAGGAGATGGATGAGTAGGTGATGGATAGAAAGGTAGGTAGGTAGGTAGAGAAGAAGAGAAGGGAAAGAGAGAAAGAGATTATGGTCAATTTATTTTAAGCAACTGGCTTAAGTGATTGTGGGGGCTGGCAAGTCCAAAATCCGCAGGGCAGGCAGACAGGTTGGAAATTCAGGTAAGAGTTGATGTTGCAGCCTGGAGTCAGCAATTGGTAGGGCAGGCCAGCAAGCCGGAAACTCAGCAGGATTTTTTTTTTTTATTGTGCTTTAAGTGAAAGTTCACAATTCAAGTTAGTCTCTCATATAAAAATATATACACACATTGTTATGTGACCCTAGTTGCTCTCCCTATACTCTGACAGCACACTCCTCCTTTCCACTGTGTCCATTTAACCAGCTCCTGACCCTCTCTGTCTTCTCCTCTTGCCTCTGGACAGGAGCTGCCCATTTAGTCTCATGTATCTACTTAAGCTAAGAAGCACTTTCTTCATGAGTACCGTTTTATGTCCCATTGTTGTCTAATCTTTGTCTGAAGAGTTGGCCTCAGGAATGGTTTTAGTTTTGGGCTAACAGAGAGTCTGGGGGCCATGTCTTCCGGGGTCCCTCCAGTCTCAAACCATTAAGTCTGGTCTTTTTACTAGAATTTGAGTTTTGCACCCAACTTTTCTCCTGCTCCGTCAGGGACTCTCAGTTGTGTTCCTTGTCAGGCCAGTCATTGACAGTAGCCAGGCACCGTCTAGTTCTTTTTGTCTCAGGCTGATGAAGCCTCTAGTTTATGTGGCCTGTTCTGTCTCTTGGGCTAAATATTTTCCTTGAGTCTTTTGTGTTCTTCATCCTCCTTTGCTCCAGGTGGGTTGGGATGAATTGATGCATCTTAGATGGCCGCTCACTAGCTTTTAAGACCCCAGACACCACTCACCAAAGTGGGTGCAGGACATTTTCGTAATAAACTTTGTTATGTCAATTGACCTAGATGTCCCCTGAAACCATGGTCCCCAGGACCCCGCCCCTGCTACTCTGTCCCTTCAAGTATTTGGTTGTATTCAGGAAACTTCTCAGCTTTTTGTTTAGTCCAGTTGTGCTGACTTCCCCTACAGTGTGTGTTGTCCTTCCCTTCACCTAAGATAATTCTTGTCTACTATCTAATTAGTGAATACCCTTCTCTCTACCTCCTCACCCTCGTAACCATCAAAGAATGTTTTCTTCTGTGTTTAAACCTTTTCTCGAGTTCTTATAATATGGGTCTTATACAATAATTGTCCTTTTGCGACTGACTAGATTCACTCCAGATTTCTCCATGTTATGTTTCACAGATTCATTATTGTTCTTTATCGTTGTGTGAATATACCACAATTTGTTTATCCATTCATCCGTTGATGGGCACCTACGTTGTTAACATCTTTTTGCTATCATGAACAGTGCTGCAATGAACACAGGTGTACATATATATATTTGTGTGATGGCTCTTATTTCTCTAGGATATACTGCAAGGAGTGGGATAGCTGGATTGTATGGTACTTCTATTTCTAGCTTTTTAAGGAAGCGCCAAATCGATGTCCAAAGTGGTTGTACCATTTTACATTCCCACCAGCAGTGTATAAGTGTTCCAGTCTCTCCACAACCTCTCCAACATTTATTTTGTATTTTTTGGATTTTGGCAGGATTTCTATGTTGCAGTCTCGAAGCACAGTTCCTTCCTTCTTTGGGAAACCTCCGTTTTTGCTTTTAAGGCCTTCAACTGATTGCACGGTGCCCACCCACATTATAGAAGGGAATCTGCTTTACTAAAAGTCAACTGACTGTAAATGTTAATCATAATCTAAACACCTTCACAGCAACATCCAGACTAGTGTTTGATCAAGCAACGGGGTACTATAGCCTAGTCTGGTTGACACATAAAATTAACCATCACAAACACATAGAGAAAAGTTCACAAGGGATAATTGTATAGTTGTGCTTTTTTCACAAAGTGAACAGATCTGAGTAGCCTGCACCCAGCTCAAGAAACAAAACATTACCAGCACCCTAGAGATTCCCCTGGTACCCACTTTTTAGTCACTAAACATCTCCCCAAGGGTAACTACTATCCTGATTTCTTATACCCTTAGATGAATTTTATGTTTTTGAACGTTCTATAAATAAAACCATATGGTATATACTCTTTATCTGGCTTTTTTCTTCCACTTAACATTATTTTTGCGTTCCATCCTCTTGCATGTAGTTTAGTTAATTCCCTCTCATGGTTGTATAGTATTCCATTCCATGAATATACCATAATTTATCCATTCTAGTTAAGGGGCACTTTTGTTATGAATAGTGCTATGAATATTTATGTACATGTGCTCTACTATTTCATGACAATAGATTATGTCAAAGTTTTCCAATTTACTCTACATTTATCATTTCAATAGATTTCCTGTTCCTTACATCGTTACTACCCTTGGTATTGTCTTCTTCCTTTTAACCATTTTGAGGATTTTTGTGGATTTAATTTGCATTTTCATGATGACTAATAAGCTTGAACATTTTTTCATGTATTTATTGACAATCTATGTCCTTTAGCAAAGTGTCTGTTCCATTCTCTTGCTCATTTTTTAAAAAATTGTATTGGCTTCCTTTTTATTAATTTGTGGGAGTTCTTTATGTATTTTAAATATGAATCTTTTGCCAGATATGTAAACTGCAAATATTTTCTCCCATTCTGTGGCTTACCTTTTCACTCTGATGATGTCTTTTAATGAACAATTTTAATTTAGTTCAATTTATCCTTTTCTTCCTTTATGGTTAAAGTTTTTACTGTTTCAGAAATCTTTGCCTACCATGAGGTCATAAAGGTATTCTCCTATGTATTCTTCTAGAAGCATCATTGACTTGCCTTTTATATTTAGGTATATGACCCATGTATGGTATGAGGAAGGGATCAAAATTCATTTTTTTCTATAGGGATATCTAATTTACACAGCACCATTTATTAAAAAGATCATGCTTTACTTACTGCATTGATACGTCATCATTGTTGTAAGCTAACCATAAGGTTGTAAATTAGGTGACCATATATATGTAATCTATTTTTGGACTGTATCCTGCTCCACTGGCTCATGTGTCTCTCCTTATGCCAACCTTACACCAGTGCTTATGAAATAGGTATTGATATCTGGTAGTATAAGTTCTCCAGTTTTGTTTTTTCTTCCAAATTGGAGAGACTCCTTGGTCGTTTGCATTTCCACATACATTTTAGAATCAAGTTGTCAACTGTCTCTCTCTCTCTTTCACACACACACACACTGCACTGAATCTATAGATCAATTTGGGGAGAAATGACATCTTAATAATATTGAGTCTTCTTATCCTTGATCATTATATATCCTCTATTTATTTAGATTTTCTTTATCTTATTTGGAGTTCTCAGAGCAGAGGTCTTGCACATCTTTCATTAGACTTATTTCTAGGTATTTCATATTTGTTGAGGCTACTACAAATAGTCTCATTTTAAAAAATTCATTATTTGTTGCTAGTATACAGAAATACAAGTTAAAAAAATTTTGAACATTTTATTGTGATTTAGGTGAAAGTTTACAGAGCAAATTAATTTCCCATTCAAAAATTTATGTATTTTGTTTGGTGACATTATTTGCAATAGAAATACAAGTAATTTTTTATTGACTTTGATAAATTCACTTAATTCTAATAGTTAATCTACATATTCTTTTGGATTTTCTAAGTACACAAGCATGTGTTCTGGAAATATAAGTTACATTTCTTCCTTCCTCAGTTTTATACAGTTTATCTCTTTTTCTTTCTTTATTGTACTGGCTGTAACCTGCCTTTATGGTTGCTCCATATCCTTACTAACCTGTCTGTCTTTAGAATTTCTTTTATGTTGGCAATAAATTCTCTCATTATCATTATTTCCCTGAAAAATGTCTTTATTTCACCTTCAATTTTGAAAGTGATTCTCATTGGATACAGATTCTAGGCTAGACATTATTTTCTTTCAGTACATTAAAGATGTTATTCCACTGTCTTCTTACTCCTACAGTTTTTCTTGAGAATTCAACTGTCATTCTTACCATGACTTCTTTGAAGATAATTTGTTTTCCCCCTTTAGGAAGATATTAATTGTAGTTATTTTAATGTCTTTGTCTGCGAAGTAAAAAATCTGGGTCACCACTGAATCTGTTTCTTGGATTATGGTTGGTTATATAGTTAGTATGGCTAATAGTTTTTATAGAAAGCTTGACATTGTATACAAAAATTGTACAGTCTCTGAATTATATCTTCCTCCAGAGAAAAAGATGTAAAGCAGGGGGGTAGGGGAATTTCATCACTTTAAACTAATCAGAGACTCATTTGAGGCAGCTTTGTAACACTCAGTGTGTACCTCAGTTTGTCCTGGCTTCTAGAGCATAGTCCCTTTAGGGGTTTTACCTTAGATGATGACCCCAACAAATTATGGTAGCCTCACTTGTTTCTCTTAGATCAGGGATGCCTTACCATTTCCTCTTGGTTCATGCCTAATGTCCATGCTTCCCTGTCCTGGAAGAGCTGAATTAACTTATCAAAGGTCACATAGCTAGTAAATGCAGCAGGGTTCAAAATCAGGTAGTCTGTGGATCCAGAGCCCACACTCTAAAACTAAAGTGGCTATAATGTGCCAGACACTGTGCCAGGCACAGACTAAAGCTCTCACAAGACTTAGCTGTTAATATTTAGAAAATGGCAATCAACTTGGTTAGGTGAAGAGCACAAGTTGTCTCTTGCTTTCAGTGAGCAGTGGTTCCAATCTCAGTTCAGTTTTCAAAGCCTTTGCTATGCTGCTTTGGGCCTGTCCCATGTGCCACTCAGGGGTTAGTCTGTGACTTGGGCAGTAGTTTACATCTAATTCAGTTGTCAAAGCCTTTGCTATGATGCTTTGGGTCTGTCTCATGCATGTACAGCTCAAAGTGACCCAAGGCACTTGGTCTGGTTCATACACAAAATTAAGGAACTCCCTTCTCCAGCCTTCTCCTCTCCTAGACTCCTCCACACTCTCTAGCTCTCAGGGTCTCAACTCCTGGTTCCTCTGGCCAGAATATAGGGAGCAGAACTGCCCCACAGGGTTTCCAATGAGTGCCTGGTGGATTCGAACTGCCAACCTTTTGGTTAACAGCCATAGCTCTTAACCACTACGCCACCGGGGTTTCCACTAACAAAAATAAACTATTTCTGTTAGTATACATCATAGACTTCATACTGGTTTATCTTCTATTCTTTCTGATCATATCATTTTTTTCAAATTTTATGCTATATTTATTTTAATAAGCTTCCTGAGATCCTTTTTGTAATGAGGCTGAGTATAAATACTACACACATACATACATACCTTGTTATTAGAGGGATTAAATGAGCTGTTTCTACAGCTTATAGCAAGAGCTATGGTATTCGATTGAGAATTTTTATTAGCATAAATATGTACTATTATCTTCATATTGCAAGCCTAGTCTTTAAAGTAGTAGAATATTTTGATTGACTTAGAGGTTCCAGTTTCCACCTTGTTTTATTAGAATGCCTATTTGATTGTACACATTAACAATGCACACAGTGTGGTACTGTAAAGAGTGGGCAATCTAACCCCTCTGCTTTTAACTTGCTATGTAATATTGAGTAAATCACTTGTCACTTCATCCCTCTGCTCAATTCCAAATCCATAAAATGGGGTGCGGAGGGAGTATCTTAGGTGATCTAAGACCTTTATCAGTTTTAAATCTATGGTTCTATTCCTTTATGGACCTAGTAAGAAACAAGGAGAGGATACATGCTGCTCGGGAACTTCACTTCTTATGTAAACATCACGTGTATATGTATATCATTTAATATAAGCAGCTTTTTGTTTCTCCCGGATGTGTGTTCATGTATGGTATTTGGAGTCAATCCTTTTGGGGCAATGTTGTAGCACAGTGACATCTAGTGACTGCACCACAGATCATTTTACCAACATTTACGGCCAACTCTCAGTCCTCTAAATGTGGATGATTCATTTTGCGGCTTAGCTAGTACTTTAAAATCACCCCTCACCTCTCCCCTTTATAGATTAAAGAAATACCAATTACATTTTATGATAGCATTAACAACTGGATACATAATAATCGAAATTTCCTCTTAAAAAAACTATAATGCACACAAAGTATAACCAAAGGCAGTCCCCTGGTTACAGAAGTCCGACTTACAGACAACTCCTACTTGCCCTTTAATGTTATGTAAGTTTGCCCTCACTTTCAAAAGACTGAACCGACCCCTCCAAAAACAAAAACCAAACCCATCGCTGTAGAGCAGATTCTGACTCATACGACCCTGTAGTCACAACAAATTCTTCATCACAGTCACCTTCATTTGCAGCACGTGCAGCTTTTAAATCACTGAAAAGACTTCGAGCCTTTTCTTGCACTAAAGTAGGGCTAAATAAGAACCATATGCACCTGTTCCAACCTACCTACATAAAGACATAGTTAGGAACAGATCTCCTTTGTATTCCAGGGACTGCCTGTATTCTAAGTTGAGACTGCAATTTATTTCCCTCACTGAGAGTGAAACAACTGGGATGTGAACTCAGGTGTGTCAATTTGTAGTCTCTGACCTTAACCATGATGCTCTATTGCATCTCTGATACATAATAAACGTTTAACACATATTTATTAAATTAATGCTGTTGTAGTTAGCTGCTGTTGAGTCAATTCCAATTCATGGAGACTCCATGTGTGCAGAGTAGAACTGTTTCATGGGGTTTTCAAGGCTGTGAACTTTTGAAAGCAGAATGCCAGGCCTGTCTTCTGAGGGTGGGTTCGAACCGCCAAGGTTTTGGCTAGTAGTTGAGTGCTTAACCATTTGCACCACCCAGGAACTCCTAAATTAGTGTTAGGTAAAGCAAAGCATATGTATCAATAGCTATGTTTGTGAATATGTATTGCTTTAGAATGTTTGGAACTATCGCTGCTTTTTCAGACAAAGAACTCATCTTGAGGTTAGACCAAAGATCATCAAGTAAAAATGACTACAGTATTTATCCTTTTGAACAAAGGAATTTGAGAGTTACATCCACAAGGAGAATATTCTTTCTAAAAAGCATTCAAGGTGGCTAAGATTCTTTTTAATGACAATGACTAGCTTGAATTACTATTTAACTAGGATAATATAAGACGGGACTAAACTACAACAGTTCCAACTGACCTTGCTCTCATTAATCACATATCACCCTGAATTTTTATTCTTTTCAGGTGCCTACATTTGTTTCCATAATACAGTGGTAAGGTATTCAGGGTTCAGAGCATGTTTTGCATTCTTGTCTTTCTCTTAGCATCAAATATAATGTTTTTCTTTTTTTCTCACTTACAGAAGTTACAACAACTTACCCAGAGTCCAAAGTTTTCCACAATATGACATTAAACTATCTTGTCAGCTTTCTCCCTAGTTCTTTCTCTTGACCCTAAGTTTCAGTCAAATTAAACTGTTAATTTTTTCCGTGCTTTTATTTGTTCTCTTTTATTTGCTTGGAATACCTTTCCACTGCATCTCTTCTTTGTAAATACTAGCCATTCCTTAACGGTTATCCAAGTAAAGCCTCCTGCAAGGTACACCACAAAACTGAATGTCATTTTCCCTCTTGAATTCTCACAGCACTTTGCCACTTTCTTTACTTTCCCTCTACCTCTCTGGCTGTTTTTCCTTGGTCTTTGCTATAGACTTCTTTTTCTCTATCCATCCCTTAAATGTTAAGAGTTCCTCAGGCTTCCGCCCTTTGCCCCCTTCTCTTGTCACTCAATATGCATTTCTTAAAATGTCTGTTCTACTTCTGTAGCAATTATGACCAATATGCTGAGTCTGGCAAAGCAAAGTTCTCCTGAGATTCTAATAAGTATATTCAACTACTTATTGGATATCTCCACTTGATTGCCTCACAAGATTCTTAAGACCAGTATATTCACAACTGAACTCAAGACCTTTTTTTGCAAACCTATCTATCTTTCTTCAGAGAATTTCTTACCTCAGAGAATGAAGCCACCATGCACCTAGTTGCTCGACTTAGAAATTAAGGAGTCATTCCATCCTCCTACTTCTCCTTGTTTGCCCGTGTCCAGTGAATTACTGAATCATGTTAATGCAAGCTCCAAAATATTTTAAAATTCTGTCTGCTTCTCTTCAGACAAAATGCCACCACTGCAGTCTACGTCATAAGCACCTTTTTCCTAAATACTGAAATTTGTTTCTAACTCTTCTCCCCATTTCCAGTCTTGTTCCTCCCCAACGTAGTTTCCACAATGTAGAGTTACCTTCTAAAATGTAAACTTGATTAAGACAGCTTCCTGCTGAAAACTTCTCTATGCCTCTCCATGGAAGAGTCCAAACTCCTTCAA
The DNA here is from genome assembly GCF_000243295.1 of Trichechus manatus latirostris. Lineage (NCBI taxonomy): Eukaryota > Metazoa > Chordata > Mammalia > Sirenia > Trichechidae > Trichechus > Trichechus manatus. The sequence continues at coordinate 4,183,830 of NW_004444007.1, forward strand.
CTCAGCTTACAAGGCTGTTTGAATAAGGCCCTAACCACGTCCCTGACTATCTTCTCATTCTTTACTTGATGCTCAAAACTTCAGCTATACTAAATTTTAGTTCTTCTAACTTGCTATTCTCCCTCGCATCTCTGAAACTTTACACATTCTGTATGCTGTCTCCCAACCCTAACACCCTTGCTTTTCCCCAGAAAACTCTTCATCATGTTAGAAGTCATTTCTCCCAGGTTTTCCTGACATCCCCTTCAATATGTGCTTCATAATACCCTATTATTTCCCCATTCTAGCATCTACCAAACTATTGTAATTGCTTGTTTAACAATCTTTATTCTTTTGACAAATGTTTTTTGAGAGCTCATTCTGTGACTGTTACTGTATTCTCCTCTTTATATGGAATTTAGTCAAAACAGGGTGTTGTGGAAACCCATATGGGATGTGGGTGGGGTTCAAGAAATGCTTCTCAGGAACTCACATTCCTATTTCACTATTAGATTAAACCAGTGCTTACTTCACAATCATTTCTGGGTTCTCTGAATTATCAAATACCATAGATGGTAAATATTTAATCCTATTAAGTACTATATTTTAAACAAATACAAAATGTTTTTGTATTGTAAGAGGCCTCTAACCAGCCATTATTTTCTACCCAGCAGACTTTTTCTTTGTTATCACTTTGGATATAATGGTTGTGAAAAGCAAAGAGGCAAAGCACTTCAGTAAAAAAATAGGTGACTCAGAGTCAGAACACAGTGGTTAATAATTCTGCCACTTACTAGGTATGTGTCCTTGGTCAAGAACCTTAACCTCTCTGAGCCTCAGTTTCCCCATCTGAAAAAAGGCAGTTACAAAAATTGAATGAGATAAAGAAAATGAAAGCGTAGCACAAGATATAAAGGGCTATCCAAATGCTATCTATTATTATTATTGTTATTAGAGTCAATACAAATCAGGTCTCTCTTTCACTGGTCATCCCAGTTCTATAAGGCAAAAGAATACCCAAGCTCCTTCCTTCATTTTCCCCTTACCACTTAAGAGGTAAGCTTTTATACTTTAATAAATACATATTGATGGAACTGGTTAAAAGAGGAAAAATATACCAACAAAATGAATAAATATACATCGCAGGGATAAGCGAGAGAAAAGCACTAGCCTATGTAAGTCTAGAATATGCATGTACGGACCAAAACAAAAAATCAGGCCACATTTTTTTTTTTTCCATATTAGTTACAGGAATACCAAACCAAACCCATTGCCCTTGAGTCGATTTCAACTCATAGTGACCCTTTAGGACAGAGCACAACTGCCCCATAGGGTTTCCAAAGAGTGCCTGGTGGATTCAAACTGGCAACTTTTTGGTTAGCAGTAGAACGCTTAACCACTACGCCACCAGGGTTGACTGTTAGAGGAACAGGAGGCACAAAAAGGTAATGCTCTGAACCAATGTTCTCAGTAAAACTGTTAACCCATCCAACTGCAAGTTAGGATATCTGGTTTCAAGGGTTAGCTTGGCTACTAACTTAACCACTAATACCCAGGAGGTCGACCCAGCCAACTCTGGTCTCTCAGTTCCTTGATCTCCTTGATTCCTACGATGTTTCTCTCCACCTTACCTCAGTCACCCACTCACAAGTCCACAAATCTGAAATGGCCACACACCATGCCCAGATGTGCTTCTGTAGTATGATGACCTTCCATCCTCCAAAACAACTAGTTTATACCTTCTCTTCTCCCCTTATGCCTTCTACCCAAACATGCCTTCTTGTCACACCTTACTTGCCTCATGCCTTACGCCTCATTGACAAAAGATACTCAGTATCAGAAACTCCCTCACCTTCTCACCACTGAACCTACCCATTTACCTGTATCTCTACTCATACTCGTTGCCTTTCTTCCTGTTACTATGGATTACAGTGAAACCTATGAGAGCGGAAACTCAACAGGACAGCCTTGTTTTTCTGGGTCTCGCAATTTGTTCACCTTTGACAGGGTGGCAGTCTTACCACTTTTCTATTGCTCTCTATTAGTGGAAAATATTTGAGTTTTCCTTCTCTGACAGGTTTCTGCCTTACACAGGTTCTGGTTTTCACAGGTTTTACCATATATATAAGGCCAACACTTATACATATTCTCTGGATCCCATCTCCTCTTGTTTTCTTAAAGACTTCATTCCTAAAATACACATACTCACTCTCTTTTTTGGTTAGGTCAATGTTTTTATTCGAGTAGTTGATGTGGTGGTGGATAATTTGGACAGAAAGTAACAGGGGAGTGTTTCTTCATCTGCATGACAGGATTGGGCTAGAAGATCTTTTCAGACCCTTCCAACTCTGATGCTCTTGAATTCTTTGAATTATAGTTCTACTTGGTTTCGTATTCCAGGTTAGGTACTCTTTCACCATCCTACACAGCCACATTTTCCTACACCTGAGGCTTCATCATTTTCAGTCTCCCCACTATTCACAACTTCACCATTGAAAAGCCTTTCAAGGAAATACACAGTTCATTAGCATACTCTCTCTTATACCATCATTTTCTCTCTCTCTACTAGATCATTCCTATTAGCCTAAAAACATGCTTAAGAATCCCTGTCTTTAAGAGCCCCTACTTTGACAGCACATATTCCCCTGATATTACATCCATTTCTCAGCTCTCCTTTACAGTTCAGTATCTTGAGATGTCTATAGTGCTACGTCCATTTATTCACCTCACATTTTCTTTTCAATGCACTTCTCAAGGCACATAACTACTGTGTTGCCTAAATCCGATGGTCAGATCCCTTCTCTTTATTTTACTTTACCTCTCAGAATGATTCAATACAGTTGGTCATGCTTTGTTGTCTTTGCTTTTATGTCACTATGTTCTTCTGGCTTTCTTTCTACTTCATTGGCTATTCCTTCCCCGTTGCCTTTGCTTGCCTCTCTTCCTCTGCTTTACCTTTAAATACTGAAATGTTCTCTATGAACACATTTTCCACAGGTAGTTCTTTTCTATATGCTAATGATTCTCAACTTCGTATCTTTGGTCCCCTTGCCCACTGCAGAGAACTCAAAGACTCAGAACATACCTTAGATTTTTAGAGCACACCAAACTTAACATAAGCAGAATCGAAAACCCTACCATCACTACCACAATATGTTTCTGTCCGAGTCTTTCCCATTTGATAAATGACACATCCATCCATCCAAGCTCAATACAAAAACCTGTGAGCGAGGGGTGACTCTTTTTGCCTCATCCTTATGAGACAGAATATTGAAGTTGTCAAAGATTTCATTTTACTTAGATCCACAATCAAAGCCCATGGAAGCAGCAATCAAGAAATCAAACTACACATTGCATTGGGCAAACCTGCTGCAAAAGACCTCTTTGTGTTAAAAAGCAAAGATGTCAGTTTGAGCACTAAGGAGTGCCTGACCCAAGCCATGATATTTTCAATCACCTCATATGCATGCAAAAGCTGGACAATGAATAAGGAAGACCAAAGAAGAATGATGCCTTTGAATTATGGTGATGGTAAAGAATACCATGGACTACCAAAAGAACGAACAAATCTGTCTTGGAAGAAGTATAGCCAGAATACTCCTTACCAGCGAGGATGGTGAGACTTTGTCTCACATACTTTGGACATGCTATCAGGAGGGACCAGTCTCTGGAGAAGGACATTATGCTTAGTAGAGGGTCAGCAAAAAAGAGGAAGACCTTCAATGTGATGGATTGACACAGTGGCTGCAACAATGGGCTCAAACATAGCAATGATTGTGAGGATGGTGCCGATTGGGCAGTGTTTTGTTCTGTTGTACATAGGGTTACTATGAGTTGGAACCCACTCAACAGCACCTAAAAACAACATATTCAAAACATCAGTAATTCTGTAGGCTCTACCTTCAATATTATCTCACATCCATCCACTTTGTAACCACTTTTAGCCCAAACTACCATCATTGCTTCCTGGACTTCCACAATTATCTTCTAATTGCTACTAATGTTGCTCCTCAATTCCTACCAGCCATTCACAACAAAACCGGCATAACAAACTTTTTAACAATGTAATCAGATCATATCACTCATTTCCAAAAAACTCACTACTGGTTTCTCATCATACTTGAGATAAATCCCAAGCTTATCATCATGGCCTATTCAAAACCCTGCATGATTTGGCCCCAACCTATCTCTTCATTGTACCACTTTCTCTACATTCCAGCTACTCTGGTCTTTATGGTGTTGCTTGAAAGAACCAAGCTGCCTCCTACTTTAGGGCCTTTGCAATTGGAGTTCTCCTTACCTATAATGCTCTGATCTCAAAAATTCCCATGGTTGGCTTCTTCATATCATTGAGGTCTCAACACAAATGTCAGCTCTTCAGAGAGGTCTTCTCTAATCAATCAGTCTAAAGTCACTCCTTCCCCAGTCTCTCTCAGTTAACATTTTTTACTTCTTTGCTGCACTTACCATTACCCAAAATTTCCTTGTTCATATATTATTTGCTTGTTTATTTTTTGTCTCCTCTCACTATAATTTAAGCTCTATGAGAACAAAGCTCTTGTCTTTCTTACCACTGTACTCACAACACCTAAAACAATGCCTCTAAAAACATTTGAGGAATGCCTGGCACTAAACAAGCCACTCATCCTCTTCATTTAACACACATTTGCAGGTTAACTACTGCTAGACTTAGCTCTGCATCCAAGGAATACAAAGGTGAATAAGGCAAAGTTCTCTGAGAATCTCATCTAGTCATCCCTTCAACAAATATTTACTATGTTTTAGGTATGTTCAATCTCAGCATTTGGTTTCCTCGCCAATAAAATGGGTTTTGTTAACCAACTCTGTCTCACAGAAGTGTATAATTTAACAGGATGAATATGAGTATAATGCATAAAACGACAAGTGCTATAAAGATGAGACTTTATATACGACCATCACTGCACCTGCCTCTCTCCTTTTGTCTGGTAACAGGGAGTAGTTTATGACGAGCCAACTGATAAAACCAGCATTATAAATTCTTGTGCTCACAAAAAGCAGTAAACATGAATGCTCTTTTCATAGGCACATAGAGATGAAAACTTTTGGGGGATGAATTTTAATTGTCCACACTTCTGTGACACAAATAACAATTCTACTTAACCCTATGGAATATAAAGAGGTGGGGTTAGTAGTGGGGTTTGGTTTTTCTCCACGCCACCTGGGCCGATTGCCCCTCCTTATGGGCCTGTCTGATATTCCATAGACGCTAGAACTCCCATAGAGGGGCGACACGGACGTCCTATAGACCTACTGAACTCTTATAAGGTCTCCTGAGTAACGTGCCTGACACACTGCACTTGGGCAGTACCATCCTTGATCTTTCAATAGCATTGACTGTCCACACAGTGTGTCCACGCGATAAGGCCAATGGAATAGGTGGGGAGGTAAGACTCGGGTGGGGAAAAGATGCAGGGAACCTTCCCAGGACCAGCAACCAATCCTGGAACACATCTCCAATCACAGGAGCACCTGAAGGCTTATTTGTGGAGATCCACCATTTGTACACTAGTGTGCGCTTAATAAAATTAACGCTGCAGTCAATCTTGCCTGACAGACCGCTTCTTTCTTCCTTGCGAGTACCTGTAAAATGAGCTAGAGAAACAGAGGAGGAAAGGGGAGGATAAAAACAGAGACGAAACAAGCCGAGGTAGAGAAGAAACGGGTCAGGGAGAGGGCAGAAACGGTCTGCGGCTGTTCCCCCAGCGCCCGGCAGAGGGACCGACGTTTACTCCCTTGTACTGGAGCGCGAGAAAAGGCGTTCCTGGGGGCCAGCGGAACGAAAATGACGGCGGGAGACAAGGTACTTGCACCCAAGGGCCCGGAAAGGGAAAGAGTCGAGAGAAATGGGCCGTACCTACAATTTCTTTAGCATCCCCTGTTGCCCCTGGCGCCCAGCAACTGCCGCGCAGGCCACGTGACAGTGAGGGGTGGGGCGCAGCCACGCGGACACAGCATCCGTGCAGGGGGACTGAGGCGTGTTGATGGCCTTGGAGCGTGGGACGGGGCTAGTGGTGGCGGCGCGTTTGCTTGACGTCACGGTCGCTGGGGCCCTCGGGCTTGCGGAAGCCAGGGTTACTGGAGCTCCCCAGGGAGGATGGGATGTTTCAGTCCGTTCAACCGTTTCCTTTACACGTCTGTTCTGAATATTGAGCTGTCGGACTGTAAAAGTCCAGAGACACTGCTGATCCAAAAACCAGCGCCAGGAGCTGCATGTGCCAGAAGTAACCTGCCAAAAGCAGATCTTCTCTCCTCTTGAAACACGTTGCCGTGGAGTCGCTTCCGACTCATAGCAACCCTATAGGACAGAGTAGAACTACCCCGTAAGGTTTGCAAGGAGCGGCTGGTGGATTCGAGCTACCTACCTATCGGTTAGTAGCCAAGCTTTTAACCACTTCCACCAGGGCCCCTCTCCTCTTTAGTTAGCTTAAATATTCCAGTTGCTGTTGAAGGGATCCCCACTGAGGGCGAACCCATGTGAGCACACTAGAACTGCTCCTTAGGGTTTCCGAGACCTTTTAGAAGATCATCAGGTCTTCCAGGCGCGTGTAGGTCCGAAACGCCAACCGGTTGGCTAGCAGGGAATGTTGTTGTGATTCCATTCCGACTCACAGCGACACTCTGTTGTATGAGCTGAGTGGATTCAGACTCATAGCGACTCTGAAGGGTTAAGGAAATGCTTTATTTTGAAGATATGAAAGAGAAAAGCAGGTAAATCTCCAAGGATACCGGGAGGAAGGACAAATGGTAGAGGTGGGAGGGAGGATCTCTGCAAGGAGTCTGACGGCTTCCAGCACACTGCTCTGTGGACTGCAGGAGAGTTAAGTTGTTTGGGGTTCATTTCAGAGAGGTGGAGGGCATATCAATAAATGGAGACTGGGAATTGTCACCAGGCAGGTGGGCTGAGGCCAGATTTAATCAGAGGTGGTCAACTAAAAATGTGATATTTAACTTGCTACCAAAATGGCCTGAAGCAATTCCCACCTGTTAAGTTGCTGGATGCTGTAGCGTCTATCTCGACTCACAGTGACCCCACGTGACAGAGTAGAACTGCCCCGCAGGGTTTTCTATGCCGTAATTTTTATGGGAGCAGATCACCAGGTCTTTCTCCCATGGAGCCACTGGGTGGATTTGAACCACCAACCTTTCCTTTAGCAGTACAGCACTTAACCACTAGGGCTCCTTACCTGTTAACAGAGAACTTCATAAATGATTCAGATAGAAATATAAATATCTATAAGTAAATTTCATAATTCATATAAAAACATGTTCTGAAACACTTCAAAAATGTTCATTTACTTGAAGACAATGTAATAAAAAATTAACAATGGTTTAAAAATACATTTAAAGATACATTTGACACCTTTTCTTGTAAAAAAATGTATAGTAATTTAAAAATAAATTGATTATACTTGCAACAATGTCAGAGAAAGCATAAAACCTTTGAGGAACAAGGACAATCTTCCTCATGACAGAATTTACTAAATTTGATGCTTTGCAAATAGTTTAAAAATGTCATCTACAGAAATGATTTCATACTACTGAAAGAACTGAAATGAAAGATAGATATTTGGCTAATGACCTATCTGGCATGATTTAAGTGCCAACTTTCCAGTCTTATCTCTCACTAATTCTCTTTATCAACCTTAAGTGCCAGTAACTTACTCCGGGCTTTATTGTTTCCGCCCTTTGCTGATATTAGGGCCCTCCACCTATTTGTTCCTGTCTTCACCTCACTTCCCAATATTACCCATTAATCCTATTCACTAGAAGTCTTCAATTTTCCCACTGTAAAGAACTCTTTTAAATTGTTCATTTGTATTACAGCTATTAAAAAAAAAAAAAAGTCACAGTGGAGTTGATTACCAACTGATGGGGACTTTGTGTGTCAGAGTAGAACTGTGATCCATAGGGTTTTCAGTGGCAGACTTTTTGGAAGGCCTTTCTTCCAAGGTGCCTCTGGGTGGACTTGAGCTGCTAACCTTTGGGTTAGCAGCTGAGCTCTTAACCATTTGCGCCACTCAGAGATTAATTATAGCTATTAACAATTACAGGTATTAATGCACATCTTATTTTTTTGTAAAGTTCTTGAAGGCAAGTACCATGTCATTCATATTTGTATCCCCCCCCGGTGTCAAACACAGTTTATCTCCCACTGGAATTCAAGTTTCACTGAAAACAGAGCCCTTGACTATCTTGTTCATCATTGTATCCCTGGAACCTAGCACAATGCTTGGCATATAGTAGGTATAAGTGTATTTTGAGTTAGTGATTTAAAATGTAAGCTCCGTGAAGGCAAGGATCTTTATTATTCATGGAAAAAGGAATATTCAAGTGGTACCACATGAATAAATGACTTTTTTGAAGACTTAGCCTTCATTACATGCAACAAAACTCTTCAATCTATATATATCTCCATAGACGTCAGATATAAAATGGTCTTTCACCCAGTTAATTCTGTGCATACTGTATCTTTCTGAAAATAAGACACCTTCCAAAACTGCAAGAATAAAATTTAAGATAATAAGAATAAAATAGGTGTTTACATTAAGATTATCCTCACAAAATGGTACAGCTGTTGTGGAAAACAGTGTGGTGGGTCCTCAAAAACCTAAAAATAGAACTACATATGACACAGCAATTCCTCCTAAGTATATACCCAAAAGACTTGAAAGCAGAGACTTGAATAGAGACTTGTACACCAGTGTTCATTGCAGCACTATTCATAACAGCCAAAAGGTAGAAACAACCTAAATGCCCATCAACAGATGAACGGATAAACAAAATGTGGTACATACATACAATGGAAAACTATTCAGCCAGTAGGAGAAATGAAGTCCTGATACATGCTACAATACGGATGGAGCTGGAAGATATTATTCTGAGTAAAATAAGTCCATCACAAAACAACAAATATTGTATGACTTCATTATATAAAAAGACAAGAAAAGGCAAATATACAGAGAACAAAGTTTATTAGTGGTTAGCAGGGGCCGGAAAGGGTTAAGTGATGGAAGTATCGCATTGATTAAGGCTGTAGCTGCACAGCTGATTATTGTAATTGCTGCAATTAAGTTGTATACCTGTAAAAAGTTGAATTGGCAAAAGTTGTGTGATATTTTTTACAACAACAACAACAAAAAAGGTAGACGCTGAGGCTGCTTATGGACAACCAAAAACCTCATGGAATATGGTTTCTTGGTTTGGAGGTTTAGGGTCATGGTTTCATAGGGCATCCCAGTTAACTGGCTTAATAACATGTTTAGTGCTTGTGTTCTACCTGCCTAGTTTGCTGCATAGTGCCTGGGGTCTTAAAAGATTGCAAGCAGCCTTCCGAGGCACAACAATTGCTCTCAATTTTCCTGGAGCAACAGAGGAAGAAGGAGCATCAGAAATAGGAGGATATGGAATGTGTTGGTAATTGACTCCATGAATAACTGCCTCCTTTGCCATGAGACCTGAACTGGTGTCCAGCTACCATTATTGAACATTTTAATCAAAGATTCTATAGAAGAATCCTGATCAAAAGAAGAAAAATGTAGAAAAGAATTTCAAATTCTCATGGACTCCAGACTTCCTGGAGCCATGAAGGTTGGATGAACCCTAGAAACTATTGCCCTGAGAATCTTTAAAACTTAAACCAAAAATATCCCCTGAAGTCTTCTTAAAAGCAAACAATAATTTAGCTTAACTAGTAAAAAATGTCTGCCTTGAGCATGATGCTCTTTTAAGAACTATATGGGATCAAATTGACAACAGTAACTTGATAGACAGGAACCTTAGGGAGCAGTGAAATTACGTTAATGGGGGAGGAATAACTCAGAAAAGCAAGATGAGAATGGCTGCACAACTCAAAGAATGTAATCAGTATCACTGAATGGTATATATAGAAATGGCTGAACTGGTGTATGTTTTGCTGTGTATAAGCTCAACAACAACAAAATAAATAAAATTGAAAAAAAATTGTTTTCTTCTTTGTACTTTTTTCTGTGTTCTGAATTTTCTGAAATGAAAGTGTATTACTTTTGTAATCAGAAAAAAATATAATCACTGCTATTTTTAAAGAATGTAATGGATAAAATTATTTGTAAATGAATGGCTGAGGAAATGTTGAGGACACCCAAGTTCAATCAAGGTTATTTGGGGTTAACAGCAGAGAGAAAAAACTGAGATGTGAAAATAATGTAAAGACCTCAAACCTAATCAGGGTGTCTGAAAAAATACTTCACAGAGGGAGATGGATGTCACAGAGCCTAGGGAAAGAAGGGCATTGAAGATAAAGAATTTCCAGTGTTTAGCATCATTCTTGGAAATGTGACACTCCAGATCTGAAATGTTATGTGACAAGTAGTTTTCTTTTGATACTGGAAGAGGATCTGCTCACGGATTCAGTCAGTAAAAGTTTATTAAATGCCTATTGTGTTCCATGCCCTCTGCTAATTGCTGAGGATTCAAAGATGACCAAGATAAGGCTCCTGCTCCTAAGGAGCTGATTTAATAGGAGACAAGCATATAAACAAACTGAAAAAAGTGTTACTGGTGCTCTGACAGTATGTATAGGGTACATGCATAGCCCACTTGCAGGGATCCAAATGTTAATTATTTCTATCTAATCTACTGGTCACATGGGGAATATAGTAATTACAGTACTCTTCTGCCCCATACCCCTTTTATTAGCTAAATCCTAATCACCTCTCAGGTCCCAGCCAAGGCTCTACTTTCTCTGGGGAGCCGTGCCCAACCGGACCACCCCTGGGTGGCCCTGCTATGAGGTCCCTAGGGCCCCTGTACTTCCTACAGAACAGCACTTATCATACTGTTTTGCAATCTTTTGTCTGTTTCCTCTAGCTGATTGTCAGATCCTTAAGGAAAGGAACAAATATTAGTCCTGATGATGTGCCTGGATCACCAAAGGCTTTCAGTAAGTAGTTGTTGAATGAATATAGTTTTAGAGCCTACAAAAATAGAGGACCAGATCAACATTAAGTTTATGGAGCCCCAACCAAGGTACAACTAACCAAGGAAGTTCAGTTGGAAATGTCCATCTGACCTTTGGTAGAAATGATTCCAGTTCCAACTGAGAACATAAATACTAAGGGAACATAATACCATAAAGTACCCAGAGTCTGGCTAACATCATAAAAACAAAACCTGTTTAGAAGTGGAGAGTATTAAGCTATTCAAACTTTTGAATAGAGGTGAAGGCCGTGGTAGAAATGGCAGCCCAGTAGTCTAATGAAAGGAGTAGACAAGCTTTATGCAAATCAGCTTGGGGGGATTAGAACAGTCATCATTCACTCATTTAATATCTACATCAAGATTAGCTTGAATTCTGGATTCTAGGTTAAAGAGTTCAGATGTGATATAAATAAATACTTCAGGTATACATAGCACATGATATAAGTTGTATTTGAATGTGATTATTCTTGCAACTAGGTAGGGGATGACCTAGAGTGGAGACAAACTATGGGTGATACACAAATCCAGACAGGGCCTTTTGTGTTAAGTGGGATAGGATGTGACCTATGCAGATAAGCCTTTCTTCTAATACTTCTCTGCTGGCTGTCAGAAGGTCTGAAATTCCTGCCACAGAAGTCACTCTTTTGGTTTAAGCTACTGTCTTCAGAAGGCCCTTGTTAAGATGCACAAATAAATTACTAAGTGATGGTAACATCCAACACAGCGGTAGCTCTGGCTCTCTAATCTTTTGTTCCTCCTAGGAATAAGGATGCTTAGCAACAGACAATACTTCTCAGCCTTCTCACAGCTAGGTGTGGCCATCACCAATAGAATGTAAGAGGAGAGATTCGCCAACTTCTATATCGCTTCCTGTTATGGATTGAATTATGTCCACCCCAAAAATATGTGTCAACTTGGCTAGGCCATGATCCCAGTATTGTGTGATTTCCACCATTCTGTCATCTGATGTGATTTTCCTAAGTGTTGTAAATCCTACCTCTATGATGTTAATGAGGTGGGGTTATCGGCAGTTATGTTAATGAGGCAGGACTGAATCTACAAGATTAGGTTGTGTCTTAAATCAATCTCTTTTGAGATATAAAAGAAAGAAGCAAGCAGAGAGACATGGGGACCTCTACCACCAAGACAGAAGAGCCAAGAGCCCGTGTCCTTTGGTCCCAGGGTCCCTGCGCTGAAAAGCTCCTAGACCAGGGGAAGAGTGATGACAAGAACCTTCCTGCAGAGCTGAAAAACAGAAAAAGCCTTCCCCGGGAGCTGGCACCCTGAATTCAGACTTCTAGGCTACTAGACTGTGACAGAATAAATTTCTCTTTGTTAAAGCCATCCACTTGTGGTATTTCTGTTATAGCAGCACTAGATAACTAAGATACTTCCTTAAAAATAAATTGCTTGCCTTTGACTTTCTCTTTTCCTTCTTCCCGAGGGCTAGGAAAGAGACATGGTAGAGACTGAACTTGAACCAATGTCCTAAGCTAGGGCATGACAGAGTCTCATGATGGAAGGTCATGGGTCTCTGAATGAACTTATAAGCAGAACAACTCCATCACCATCAACCAGTCAGCCAGTTTCACAGGAAGAAATACATTTCTATTTTCTCTTACGTACTGTATGTTTTGTCTCTTCATTATAGTATATTACCTTTACCCTAATTAATATAATAGTCATGAGCATGACATAGATTTGAAAGTTAGCTATCTCTCATTTGGGAACAGAAAGGCCCTAAAGACATGGGTCATAAGAAAAATAATAAAAAAGAGCTGGATTAGGACACTCTCTGGGGAAGGTAACTCAGATGGGCCACTGAAATGGAGGACTCTGGCTAGCCAGTTAGGGAATAGGATAAGGTCTTTTGACATTTAGATGGGGGCAAGAGGAAAAACCAATGTAAATTCCTGTGTACTTTAAAAATTTGGTAGGGACTAATCAGTTACAATTATTCTCAGAAAAGTAGTAAGTGAAATAGAAAAAGAAGAGGAAGAATAGCAAGGAAAAAGTGGGTAGGAATTGATGAGGGACTTCATTACGGTGTTTAAAAAAAAAAAAAAGGAGGCAAAACCAATTCAAAGGATGAGAGTCTAAGTGACTGTGAATCGTGAAACTGTGACAGTAACTGGAAGTTAGGGCAAGCTGTTGGCTGGTAACTGAACTCATTCTTTCTCATGTTAATATTAAATTATGGTAGAACACTAAAGTAGATTATGTCCCAATAAAAATAAAGACATATGATGAAGGAGAGTTTGGGGGAAAAAAAAAGAAGGTAGAGAAATCGGGATTGGAGATGCAGAGTATTACTGCCGTCATAAAGAAATAGCCACGGTTCTACTGCATTTTAAGCTTGAACATTACATATTTCAACTTCCATCTTGATAAAGTAGCCTCTGGTAGCAGTTTTCTATTTATTATATTCATCATTGTCTCTTTTCACCTCTAAACTTGTTCAGAAGGCTCTCCTTGAACTTCTTCACCTTTATTTTGATGTTTAACTTTCTGGAGAAGCCTGGGGCCCAGCAAACCAATAAGGAGACTTCCAATTGGGGCTGTAATGAGGATGGCCAAAAATGCCACTGTCAACACATCCATTCCATAGTCTTCCAGCTGTTTCTCTCCATGTGATCTTGCTGTGTCCAAAGCCACAGATCCTATTGCAGCCTATAAAAGTTTAAGGGTAAAGTAGGAAATATGGTAAGATAAGTACATACAAAAAAGGTGAATTAATCCTTTGCAAAAATTAAAAAAAGCTTTTTCTTTTGTTGAACTAAGAAAAAGTTCTATTTAGTCTTCTTTCAAAGTGTACTGCAATTGGTTTTGATTATCTGACAGACTGATGATTCAAATGTACTTACATGTATAGGGCAGGATTATCTAAATACCAGGCAAATGAATTTCAGAACACTATGCAGATACAGACTCACAATATCAATTACAATATAACATAAAGTCCGCGTACTAAATTTCTCCTGAATAAAGATGCATGTCAATGGTTGCTTCATTCTTTTATCTTTAGAAATTTGGCATTAAGAAAAAACAAGAGGAAAAATGCAGTGATACTTTTTGGAAGATGGTGCAGTTTTAGATTTGGGCTAAAAATGTAAGAGTATGTATTGCTTTAGAGGCTAAACTAATTGTTAAACATCATGAAACTTGCAAGTGACAGGTACCTTCAGGAACTTGAAGTTAATCTTATTAGGTATTTGGTAACTCTTGCCTCAGGAATAGTGAAAAGGTTATTTAGAATTTATCTAAGTATTAGGAAAATTCTCATTTTCTTTTAGAGGCAAAGTACAGTATTATCAATTTGCAGTGGAAAAATGTATCAATCAATGTGATTATCTCTTTATTCCACAGAGCACAACACAGCCTCTAAGACAACCAAACACATAAGAAAATATTGAGAGCATCAGACACAATGGCAGAGACTAGTAGTTGCTCACAAATACCTGAATGTTCCTCTTCTATAACAGACCTCCTGAGTTTTAGCTGGTTACATAGCTGTTCAAGAAAAAATTTTTTCCAGTGTCATTTGCAACTAGATGTAACTATGTACGTAAATTCTGGCCACTAAGAAGTGAGCAGAAATGATAAGTGCAACATATAGACAGGGCCCTGAAAAGGAATGGACAAGCATGTCCCTTATCTTTTCCCCCTTTCCACTGGATGGGAAATTGTGAGAGTTGGAATTGTTACCTTGGACACATGGATGGAAGGCACATGTTGAAGATGGCATTCACCCTGCCAGCTCTGAAATGCCTATGCTGAACTACTGGTGAGAGAAAGATAAAAATCTCATTTAGTCCCTGTATTTGGGGGCTGTTTGTTACTGCAGCTTACCCTGTACCCTAACTAATTCAACATTTCATGGATTCTTGGCAAGAACTGCACACACTGCAAAATATATTTTCAGTTCTTTCAGTACATGTAAATGTATGTGTATGTTTTGGGATTTGTGTATTGGCTGGTGTTTTGGATTGAACTGTGTCCCCAAAAAATATGTGTTGTAAATCCTAACCCCTGGAGTGGTTATAATCCCATTTGGGAATGGGTATTCTTTTTTATGTTAATGAGGCAGTATTAGTGTAAGGTGTGTCTTAAGTCAATCTCTTATGAGATACGAAAGAGCAGATGAAGTAAACAAGCAAGCAAGCAAAGTTTGAGGAAGACAGATGTCAGCCACATGAGATCTCCAAGGACCCAAAAAACAGAAGTTGAAAAGAGACAAGGACCTTCCCTAGAGTCAACAGAAAGAGAAAGCCTTTCCCTAGAGCCAGCACCCTGAGTACAGACTTCTAGCTTCTTAAAAGGTAAATTTCTGTTTGTTAAAGCCACCCACTTGTAGTATTTCCATTATAGTAGCATTAGATAACTAAGACAGCTGGGTTCTGATGTAAAATATATTTCTTATAGTAGGCCACAGACAAAAGAGTTTGAAAAACACTGATACAGAAATATATAAGAAAGTCTTGTTTCTTGTGCAGTGGCAAAGGAGAAAAAAAATTTTCAGCACAAAACAGAACAAGAATTATCCAATATATCCTGGATATTTTTCCTTATTTTAAAATTTGGCTTCATAGTAGCAAAGTGTCATTTTTCAAATTTTAATGTTTTATAACAAATTGTTCATACCAACGCTACTAGAATCTTTGTTTCAGTATTTACCTGCTAAAGTTACCAGAAGCCATGTGAAAGCTAGAAACACTCTGAGGGAAAAGCTGTTCCCTTTATTGTACTACGTTAATCTCACAGTGCTCTTAATCATTATGTTTCAGACATCTTTGAAAATCTTATGGAAAAAAAGAGAAACTTCTCTGCAATAATGCCCACGGTCAAAGCCACAAAAATCTGGTATATAATTACAGAGCGTACACATTCTCCAAAACAAAACAAAACAAAACAAAATAAACTCTCTGCCACTGAGCTGATTCCAACTCATAACAACCTACAGGACAGAGTAGAACTATCCCATAGGGTTTCCAAGGAGTGGTTGATGGATTCAAACTGCCAACCTTTTTTTTAGCAGCCAAGCTCTTAACCACTGCACCAATTAAGAACAACTAATTTTAATTCCATAGAAATATAAATTTGTATACTTAAATAACTGTTACAATTAGTCTGAATGCAATCAGGAAAATATTATGTTTGTTGCAAATCATAGTCTATACAGTTCTAATTTAGTTAGCAATTACAAGTATTCTAACAAATGCACGATCAACAATTTCAAGCACCTATCTCTAAGTGCTTTCATAACTACTTGCTCATTATAGTACACAAAATTTCAAGTTGAGTGAATGCAACACTTGGCAGGAGCTTACGCTTGTTTAAATAAAATCAACTAACAATCTAGAAAATCAATAAAGCACTTTCTGAGTTGTTTTCAATAAATCTTTTCTCCATTATATATAAAATCTGGCCAAGCATCATTGATCATTAATTATATTGACATTGAAGTATTTTCAACCACTAAAATGGGCCATGCTATTTCAGTTTCACTCTCTTCTTGGAATATTGTAATGAAAAGAGGTAACAACTATCTCTCTAGGTTATTTAAAGAGCTATGACTGGTAAAAATTCAAACCTTTCTCTCCTGCTACTACTGCTTTCTAGCAGTGTAGGGATTTATTAGATTTTTAGTTGCACCCTAGTGATCTAAAAAAAAAATTTAAATAATTCATCATATTTTAAGGAATCAATACACTAAAGATAAATAAGCTCTCTCATTCAATATTTCAAGGTATCATATAGAAATAGAAGTTAAAATGCCAAGCCATCTTATCTGTCATTACCTGGACTGTGGCCTTAGGAAGCCATGCAAAAGAAATAAATATCTTTTCCTTTATGTTAAAACCAGCAAAACACACCATCAGAAATGTAGTCAAAATTCGTATCAATACTGCAATGCCCAGGGTGGCAATACAAAGGCCTGTAAGAAAAACTCAGTTCTTATAAATAATGAAACACTGGGGGAGAAACTGCATGTCATGGTTACAGATTCAAAATACTACCAACAGAAATAATGAAAGAACATTACAAAATGAAAAATACAAAAATGGTTAGGCATAATTTATCAAAAAATCAATATTAAGAACCAATCAGATCACGTGTTTAAAATAAGACGTTTTCCCTAGATTAAAACTAGAAATTAATTAAACATATTTGAATTTCTACAAAGGAGATATGAATGTTATATCTCTTATGCTTTATAGCAAGAACCACACTTTCTTTTTATTTAACAAGAATTTATTAAGTGATAATTATGCGTGACACGCTTTGAACTGGTCACTGGGTACATAAAGATGTATAATGTACAGACTCTGCCTTTATGAGCATCGAAGTCAGAGGAAGACAAAAACATAAGCAATGAGTTCACATACTACGTGGTAAGTGCAGTATAAACAAACCAGTAAGAAGGCATAGAAGAGGGAAAAATTAACATTTTGACCAAGGAGGCTTAGAATTCTTTACAGAATAAAAGACCAGAGGTGATATTCAAAGTATTTATCAGCCAATCAGAATGGAGCTGGCTATGCAATGACCAGTGAGAATGGGCACTGGTAGTACACAACTGTTTCACCATATTGGTGTATAGTAACAGCATATTATCCCTGGATGACATATAGCTAATTAATTCAGTTGCTTTGAACCCTTTATTGATGAAGAAAGTTTCAACCTGATTTGTAAAATAAGGGATTTTGACTAGGGCAGCTGCAGGCTACTGGACCTGATAAAGGTACAGCTAAGGTGACTATTGAGTAATAAGATGATTTTCTTTTTTTTAAAAAGTAACATTTGTTGAGAGTTTACTCTGTGCCCGTTACTGTGCTAAGTTTTAGATGCACAATTTTACTCAACCCACACAACCTGTGGCATAGGTGCTACTATTATTCTCATTTTACAGTTGAAAAAAAAAAAAAAGTAGTTCAGAAAGGATAAGTAACTTTTCCAACTTCAAAGGGCTCGTAAAACTCCGGACAGATACTGCTGGATGATCTGTTGTGAATCTGCAATAGGGTTTCTTTATGGAAAGATTTTGCGACTCTTTTTTGAAGTGTATTTCTTTCAGGTTGGTAGGTATTGAAAAGTATGTTTCGCCTGAAGTACAAGATACAAAAGAGATGGCACCATTCCCAGAAGCTGAAGGACGAGCATGTTTGGGGACAGGATGATGAGTGAGTTTTAGATATACTGAGTTTAATTTAGAGATAAATATTTTGGAATTACATAGTTTATAAATTAAGCCATTGGAAGTTCTGAGAAGTGATATAGAGTGAGAAAAGTAGGTGATTTGGAAAGATCTTTAATGAAGAACAATGTTTAAACTATACATAGTGTAAAGGAGAATATAAAGGGCACTGGAAAGTAAGAAGTTTCAGAATTCAACCTAAAAGAGTGTTAAAGAGGTCAATAGCATCAAATTCTGCTGGTGAGAGCAAGGTCTGCCGTGTGATGGGGCAGAAGCTGCACTGAAGTGTATTGAGAAAGTGGATGGGAACTGAAGTGGAAAAGGGGAATGTAGTTACCTCTTTTAAAAAGTCTGAAAGAAGAAGAGAAAGGTAGTGTGGTAGATGGCGGGGGGTGAAATGGAGGAGTGATACATTGGGGGAAGGAAATTGGAGAAAGGATATATACTTGTTAAGACAGAAATGATTAGAGTCTGTTTAAATTCTGAAGAGGAAGAAACTGAGATAAGGGTGTTTGAAGATGTATGAGCAAAACGGAAGGATTGTTCTCTGAGATTCAGAAGGAGGCGGCAGAGGATGGGGTCCCTGGTACAGATGGAAGAATATTGTGATGGGAGTAAAGGATGAACTCATAAGTATTTGTTCAAATTAATATTCAAGTGTTATGCTATGAATCAAGAGAGTTTTAATATGATGATTTGAATATATGGATGAATAAAGGAGTGGATGAATCAACAACCATTTCTATTCCATGGGCACATATTATAGAACTGACTAGTTGTTTTAAACTTCTGGCCCTTAGTCAGAACGGTTTAAATGAACGATAACATTCTTATCATTGGAAGAAAAAGTTTAAAGCCTGTAATCTCTTGATAGTGGTCAGTAGTGTCATCTTTACAAGGCACAACAATATTAAAGGTGTAGAGTTCACTGCCTTGGATTTACCAGCATTCTCTTCTAACCAACTAGTCTAACATGACTACACATGTAATTGACGTTCTATATAACTGTGATAATGGAAACCACTGGACACATGCCTGCTAAAGGTATTTTAACTGAATATAGAAAGAGAAGATTTTAGTTCAAAAGTGTACTTTGAAATTCTTACCAACAGTTTCTGGTCTGAGAGATGCAATAGATACCTCTGCTCCAATTAATCCAAAAAGAAGGGGCTGAAAAATGTCCCAGGCAACTGCAATTATTTTTTCAACCTCTGCCTAAAAGAAAAACAAATAACACACACAAACACACACAATTTTTATTCTGTGAAGTTATAAGTAATAAAATTTTAATAATTTGACATTTGAGTCAATTGGACCTAAGGTAGGCTTTATTTTTATTTTTGTGTTAGCTATAAACAGGAGGTTAGCTACAATAGGACAAAAAAAAAATTGCCTAGGACACTTCTTACATGGTTAAGATGTTATATGATGTGTTTTCGCATATTAAGTGTGAGTTTGCAAATGGATGTTAATTATAAAGATTCTTATAAAGTAATCTTAGGAGGACTACTTCTGAATATATTATTATCAGATAATTTACCGTGTGAATTTAAAAACTGATCAAACTGACCATGTGTTTTATTTTATTCAAAATTTTTATTTTGTACTAATCCTCTGAAGTGGAACAAATAAGATGCCTGCTATTATTCTGAAATCACATAACAAAGCAGGAAGAGCCCTAGACTCGCATGTGCTCACCATGGGACCACACTGCACACATTATGTCCTGAGACAGCTCCTCCACTACTGAAGGGCTCCAGCTGTTGGGAAGCCATTACCTATACAGAGGCACTAGATCTTGCACACAGAAAAAAACACAGGACCATCGATTTCCACCTGACAGTCCATCAGTTTGTGAATGCTGCTATCATATTTACCCTAAGACTCCTTGACTAAACATTTTAAACTTTTTATTACTTTTAATCTACTAAGTTAGGAGATCTTTTACCATCCTTCGTATAAGTCTTAGTTAGTCAGTGTTTCCAATTACCCATCTAACTTCCTATCTATCTAGCTATATCTATAGGTCATCAAAATCAAGTATAAAAGAATAACCAGTGGAAAGTTCCTCTTTGCCCCCCAGGCACTCAGATTCCCTCCCCCCACAATAGGCAACTCTGGTTATTAGAAGATATTTTGCACATAAAAGCAACTACAAAAGCATAAAATATATTTGCTTATTCACTTGTCTACAAAATAGTAGCATACTATGTACAGTATTCATTTAGTTTATTAAAAAAAAAAAATCTCGGCAATCTTTCCCTCCAGCTACTTAAAGGGCCTCCTCATTCATTTTTACAGCTCTGTCATATTTCTATTAGAGATTCTGCATATTAGAGACTATCTGACGAAAGTTAAAGTTTCAAATTTTTGCTAGTTCAAAAAACACTGCAACAAATAGTTCATTTTTAAGTATATATATTGATAGCATAAATCCTTAGAAGTAGAAACACTGAATCAAAGAGCATATATGCATGTGCCATTTTGATAGGCACAGCCAAATTGCCTGCTATCAGCAGTGTACAAGTATGCCTATTTTTCTATACTCTTATCAATATAGTATGTTATCACGCTTTGAGAATTTTGCTCATCTGATAGGTGAAATTATCTTTTTTTAAAACTGCAGTCAAATTCAAATTCAATTCCTCTAGCCCTTAGTTTCTTCATCGAAAACTTTCAGGGATTAGACTGATTGCTAAATTCATTTCTTGCTTTAAAATTCCATAATTCTATGAACAACTCAAATCTCATTCTATATAATGAAATAATCTAGCATCTGTATTTAGCAAACACTTTGGTTTCTTGATCAATTTAAAAGAAATGCCAACAGGATCAAATTAGAACAACAAAGCATAGCAGGAAAAATCCAGGAGTGACAGAGTAAAATTTTTCTTAACTTTTGTCAAAATTGCTATTAGCTAAGCATTATAATAGATAAAACAAAAACTGGAAAAAAAAATCAATTTTTTAACTCCAATCTAGAAATAGGCCCAACTGTACAAACATAATGTTCCATAATTTTTTCTCCCTAAAAAAATACTGGTAACTTTAATTAGTGATATAAAGCTTATGAATCACAGATTTTACTAATTTACTTTCTCTAGCTCCATGAAGACACAGGTAATAAAAAGAATTAAATCAAAATTCCTTCATAAGCCTAGCATAGATTGATATTTGCTGTAAATACATGATTCTTTGCAATGTTGATTTGAATGCTAATTAAGCCTTAAATCTTCGTACTTTTTATTTCAACTCAAGGCATATTTCCCAGTCTCGTATGTTTGCATAATCAGAAAATAAATAGGACTGAGGTTCTGCCTGATTTGTGCCCTTAAAGAAACAATGCTCTAGATATACAGTCCTTGGTTTACGAATGAGATTCATCCCTGAGTGTCTTTAAGAATGTGCAGGTAATTTGGAACAGATGCATAAGGTTCTTACTTTAGTGAAAGAAAAGGCTTGAAGTCTTTTCAGTGATTTAAAAGTTGCATGTACAGCAAGTGAAGGCAATTGGAACGAATAATTTGTTTTGAGTAGGAGTTGGTTCAATTGTTTCAAAGTGAGGGCAAATTTACATAACATTAAAGAGCAAGTACAAGTTGTCCCTGTAAGCTGGACATTCTTAACCCGGGGACTGCCTATATTCAGACACTCATCAAACATTATTGCTTAACAGTAGTCATAAATTTGGCCATTTTTCATATTTGATATTGTGAAATCACTGATTTCTTTCCAGGACTTTTTTTTTCCTTCTTATTTACAAGACTTGTTAAAATCTTGAAATAATAATTCATTTAGGCTTTCTCCCATCTCACTTTTTTCCCCTTCCTTTCTTTGCAGAAGAAAAAATAAACAAACCCCACCCTTTTTATGGTGCAAAGCTTAGTGTTTTTTTTTTTTTTTACAAAGCTTAGTTTTTCAGTTAGCAACATCAACACATATTTAATAATAAAACTCCAACCTTCCACTTATACGATGCCTTAAACTTTGTGAAGTGCATTCACATGATATACTAGCGCCTCTCAGAGTCATGACTACAGCAACTTGATGAACTTATAACTACTCAAAGAGCAATAGGAATTCATTTTTTTAAACTGGATTTAGAGAAAGGAATTCTTAATTTTTATAATTCTTGAGGATTTTTCTTTCATGCTTTGAAGTCAGGTTAGACACTAATACTAGTGAACTAACTGTCACATTAAATTGTCCATTTCTCAATCCTGGATCCCTCTAAAGCTTCAACATTCTAGTTCCCTATTTCATTAAGCTTGCTTTATTACATATATCGTGTTTGAATAATAAGTAGATTGCTTTTAGTTTTTAATTTGTTTGTTTTTGCTTATATTCTTAAGAATGTTTACATCCTTTTTACAGAAGGAAATCACTCTTTTCCGTTTGATATGCATCCTACCCTATAGGTTTATATGCACTTAGATGCACATACATGTATATATCGTAATACAGAATATGCTTCATAATTTAAAATCTTATGTTAATTTTCGTTAAAAATATGACTTGGAGATCTTATTAATTGTTAGTTGCTGCAGAGCTGGCTCCCACTCATGGCGACCTTATGTACAGCAGAATGGAATAATATTAGTACATATATCTATACGTGCACCTCATTCTTGCTGCATAGTAATCTGTGATATGGAAGTACCACAGTTTATTCAATCATTTATTGATTGACTTGGAGATTGTTTGCAATTTTTATCTTTTCAAAAAATACTGTAAAATAATTTATCTCAAATCATTCCAGAAATACATGCCAGGTACAGTAATGTATTAATTATCAATTTATAGCTCTTTTTGCTCTAAATCTTTTATTGTTCATTCTGCAGAAAAGAAACTAAGTATTTCTCCTTTGTCAGCTGGCACAATGTCAAGCTTTGTCAGTAGAGGGCTCTGAAGAGCTATTGCTAGAGAGAGGTGCCTTCCTGGTTTCTGCAGCATCAGGATCCTGCAGCCACGCTGCTGCTCCAGCACTAGATCCCTGCGCGCGGGTGGCTTCTCCAGAGTCAGGCTCCTACAGTGCATGGTGGCCAGTAGCAGCCAGCGGCCAGCAGCTTCACCCAGCAATCACCGGGGAAGTTCATAGCAGACTGCCTCTGAAAAGACACTTCTCAATGTACCCAAGAGGGGGACTTCCTGGAAGTCTGGAGGGTGGATTTCCAGCAGGTTCCACAGGCATGGCACCACAACGACTTTTCTGCCATCCAGTGAGACAAAGCAGTGCCCTCTCCAACAAGGTCTAGATCTCAGTGTTGGTGGCAGGGGAGGGAGGTCTTCCTTGGTTGCTGTATCTCAGCCTAGGGGGAGAGGCTGTTCTTTATAGCTGCTATTCGAATAGAATTCTTTAGCCCATCCCTTGTGGCTCTGATCTCCTGTTACAGCTAATAATTCTTTACATTAAACTTTCCCTGTTCAAGTTACTGTGTAGTTTCTCTTTCCTGAGAGGACCCTGATTCATACAGCACTAACTTTATAACACATAATGTAAAAAACCCAGGAGAAGATTGATGAACTTGACTACAACAAAATTAAAATGTTTTGTACAAAAGAAACCATAAACAAAGATAAGTGACAGACAAAGAGAAAATATTTGCAGTATGCAAACAGAGTAAGGAACAAAATTCAATCCATAAGAGACCAAAGAAAGAAAAAAAAAGGGCAATGTATATACTGTACACACAAGTAATTCAGAGAAGAGGAAGTGTAAATGGCCAATAAGCATTTTAAAAGATGCTAAATTCATTAATCAGAGAAACAGATTAAAATGACATACTATCGCATTGGAAACAACTCTAAAAATTTGCATAATGACAAATATTTGTGAGATTCTTAGGAAAATTTCACACACTAATTGGAGAGCAAAATCTGGTAAAGCTTTAATGGAGTAATTTAGCTGTGCCCATTAGAGTGTCTAAGAATTTTCATTGAATAGAGTTTTAATCAACTGAGAATTTTGGAGCAAACGGTTAAGCACCTGGCTGCTAACTGAAAGACTGGCAGTTTGAACCCACCCAGCTGCTCTCAGGGGAAAGACCTGGTGATTTGCTCCTGTAAAGATTTCAGCCAAGAAAACCCTATGGGGCAGTTCTACTCTGTCACATGGGGTCACCACGAGTCAAAAATCAACAGTAGCCAAAAATGAGAATACACTTTTATACTTAAAATGACACATCTTTAAGGATCTGCAATTTCATATGTATACAGTATTCAGCTGTTTCCAAAAGGATTATATTGTTTCTGTTTCCATTTTTTTTTTTTTTTTACTTTTATTATTTCTGGTACATTTATTATCATGAAGATGCTCCTTCCTCTTAGTTTTTAAAGTTCAAGGACAGAGAGCATATGTGAGGGGTTGTTGGTTTTATTTATTTAGCTTTATTCATATAGTATGCAAAAGGTTATGCTTTCACAACATAAGGGATCAGGTAGTGACCCAGGTTTAAATTCTGCCACCCACTAACTGCAGGCCACTCGCCTCTCAGTGTCTCATTTTTCTCATCTGTAAAATGAGAGGTTTGTATTAAATGACTTCTAAGATCCTCTATCATTTAATGACAGTGAATAATTTGGCCAAAACGCAGGTCAAATTGCCATCCTTTCGCATACCTTTATATTTTAATTTTTAATTTACTTTAGCCAAAGCTGACTTCAGCTGATACCCAATGGAGTGAAGAGTAAGAACCAACTCTATTATTTGTAGGTTGCTTAGCCTTTTGTTGCCATGACAAATTGTTTAATGGAAGTTCTTAAATAAATTCATGTGCTCAGAATGCCAATGAAAGCAGAAGCCTAAAGAGCTTTCCCCACTGAATTATTTTTATTTCTAAATTTGGATAAAGGCCACAATTTGGTCTTTGTTTTTAACACTTTAGATAGGTGAACATCAGACATGAGCTTATTTATTTTAAAACTTAAAAAAATTCACAATGTAGCTTGTGTTTTTTTCATAGTGTCAAAACTAAACTAAACTTGTTTATAAAGAAAATGCAGTCACTGAACAGGCTAAGTATAAAAGATAAGCCCAGTGTAGTGTAGACGTGTGGTCGACTGAAAATTATGGCTACTTTACACATCTGTATGCACTAGTATGAACCTTCCACAATATAAATCACTTTCAGGAATGGACAAACACAAAGATAAATGGAGGGATCCTCATGAGTTAAATATCTACTCAATCTGATATTTTGTTCTTCTTAAAGAAAAGAACATTTCAAGATTCAGAAGGTCGGAAAGATATCAAGAAAAAAAAATCCTATAGCCCTGGTGGCACAATGGTTAAGTGCTTGGCTGCCTGAAGGGTCCTTAGTTTGAACTCACAAGCCACTCAGGGAGAAAAGACCTGGCAATCTGCTTCCATCAAGATTACAGCCTAGGAAAACCTATAGGGCAGTTCTACTCTGTCCTATAGGGTCCCTATGAGCCAAAATGGACTCAGTAACAACACACCTCTCAAGGTGACCAGAAGCAGCAGTGGATTTGAAAAGAGATGATGTACCTATCTAAGTTGAGGAGTCCCTGGGTGCTGCAAATGCTTAAGCCCTCGATTACTAGATGAAAGGTTGGTGGTTCAAACCCACCCAGAGGCACCTTGGAAGACAGGCCTGGCGATCTGCTTCTGAAAGGTCACAGCCTTGAAAACCCTATGCAGCAGTTCTACTATGCACACATGAGGTCACCACGAGTTGACGGCAACCGACAACAACATTTGAATACAACAACATCTGAAAACAAAAAATGGCAAGATTAAAGATTATAAGGAAAACCAATGGGAAAAGTAGGCAATAATATCAGAAAACTACAGGCATAAACAGATTTTCATAAAGTATTCCAGTTTTCCAAAGTAAAACATCAATGTTGCTATAGTACTGTAGAGCTTACAAGTGTTTCACTTCCACTATCCCACAGGATAGTCACAACTGATTCTTTAGATAGTACCACTGTCTTCATTTTACAGTTGACAAAACTGAGTCTCAGAGAAGAAAAGTGACTTGCTAGGAAGTGGTAGAACTGGAATTGGAATCCCAACCTCCATAGTATCTTAAATCTTATGTTGTTTTTATTATATCATGCTGCTATGGAGGTAGGTATAAAAATAATAAGTGTGACTATTTACTGAGTGTATTCTATGACTAAGTGCTTTATGCAGATTATTTCAATTAATCAACTCTGTGAGTTGCTGTGGAAACCCTGGTGGTATAGTTGTTAAGAGCTCTGTCTGCTAACCAAAAGGTTGGCAGTTTGAATCCACCAGCCGCTCCCTGGAAACTCTATGGGGCAGTTCTACTCTGTCCTATAGGGTCGTTATGAGTCGGAATCAACTCAACGGCAATGGGTTTATGAGTTGTTGTTCTTATCATTCTCTCCTTTACACATGAGGATATTAAGTGTCTGAAAAGCTCAATAATTTGCACATGGTCATACAGCCAGTAAGTCTTAGAGTGTAAATTATTAGCCCAAGCAGTCTGAGCTCTTAGACCTTATGTGTACTATAGGAAAAGGGAAGAAAAGAAGTTCAAAATCTAGACTCACAGGTTTGATACCTCCAGAAGTAGGAGCTTTCTCGAGC
Organism: Trichechus manatus latirostris; assembly: GCF_000243295.1. Lineage (NCBI taxonomy): Eukaryota > Metazoa > Chordata > Mammalia > Sirenia > Trichechidae > Trichechus > Trichechus manatus. Next base: position 4,210,580 of record NW_004444007.1, read on the forward strand.
AATAAATTAGAAAAGATATTGAGAGTACCTGCTACATAACTGATTTAATAAAGATTAGTTTTCTTTCTTTAGGGAACCAATCTGATGCACTCAAATGGTGGGTTCTCATTCTGACTCTGCCACTTGCTAGCTTTGTGACCTTAGGCAAACTATTTACTATCTCTAAGTCTTGGTGTCCTTGTTTGTAAAATGGGACTAATGTCTACCTTTCAAGTTTACTGTGAAGAATAAGTGAGACAACATATGTCACATTTTGCTGGAGAAGGGATTAGTTTCACTGGGAAAGAGAAATTTATGAAAGAAAATAGAGGAACACTTACAGTAAGAGACTGACGGATCTGATGACATGAAAATATAAGGTCTATTAATAATGAACAAAATAAATAGGCACAAGCACTAATATTGTGTGTGTGTATCTCACGAATCAGTAGTCAATATGTTAAATCAAAAGATAATGGACACAAGATCTATCAAAGAAAAATTCAGATGGCTAAAAACAAAAAGTGTTTAATCTCACTGTTAAAGATGCATAAAGGAAAGCAGGATACCATTTCTCACCTATCAGTATGGCTAAAAATTAAAAGCAATAATATCCTAAACCAGTGGCTCACAAAGTGTGGTCGCCAGAGGAGTAGCATCACATCACCTGAAACCTGTTAGAAGTGCGGATTCTCAGGCCCCACCTTAGACCTACCAAATCAGATAACGGGGGATGAGGCCCAGAAATCTAGTTTAACAAGGCTTCCAGGTATTTCCGATGCACGTTAAAGTTTGATAAGCATTATTTTAAGCTGATGAGAGTTTGTGATGAGATGTTTACTTCATATACACTAGAAAATAATGTATCAAAAGCCTCAAAATGTTCACATTATTTGGCTACAAAATTACACTGTTAGGAATATTCCCTAACAGGAAATAATAAAATATTGGATTTCAGCATTATTTTAAATAGAAGAGACTGGAAATAACCTGAAATATAGGTATATGGGAATGGTTAAAAAAATTATGGTACATTTGTACGTGTGTGTGTGTATATCTACCTATCTATCTATATGTATGTGCATATATATATGTATATATTTATCACCAGAGGTAAATATGAAACATACCTTAATAATGATTTTCTCTCTGGACTGTGGGATTACATTGATTCTTCCCATGTAATCAGCTGGACTGCAGGCAATTTAGATAAGTTATGACAAACGTAGACAAATGAACCTATGTTTTGGTTTATATTTTCTATACAACTCATATTATTGTTTTTCTGAAGAAAAATGTAATTGAAACTGATCAAATTTCCCCTTTTCCTTTTTCTTTCTGTGCCCGTAGTCAATGGCCACTTGCAGTTGGCATAAGTCTCCCCTTTGATTCCACGTTGCTGAAACTACTCTTTTATGGTCTATTCCAAATGTTATGGCTCTTTCTCATTGTTTATTTTCTTAATCGTATCTGTCATGGATTGAATTATGTCCCCCCAAAATAGGTGTCAACTTGGTTAGGCCATGATTCTCAGTATTGTGGGTTGTCCTCCGTTTTGTGATTGTAATTTTATGATAAAGAGAGTTGGGATTGTAACACCCTTATTAAGATCACATCCCTGATCCAATGTAAAAGGAGTTTCCTTGGAGTGTGGCCTGTACCACTTTTTATCTTACAAGAGATAACGGAAAGGGAAGCAAGCAGAAGGTGGGGACCCCATACCACTAAGAAAGAAGCACTGCGAGCAGAACGCATCCTTTGGACCCAGGGTGACTGCACAGAGAAGCTCCTAGTCCAGGGGAAGACTGACAAGAAGGACCTTCCTCGTGAGCAGACAGAGAGAGAGTTCCCCTGGAGCTGGTGCCCTGAATTTGGACTTCTAGCCTACTAGACTGGGAGAAAATAAATTTCTTTTTGTTAAAGCCATCCTCTTGTGGTATTTCTGTTATAGCAGCACTAGATGACTAAGACACTATCATTTATGAATTTAGAGATTAATTTTTTTAAAATTAAAATTGGTTACATTAGTTATATTGTGCTAGAGACTTAATTTTAAATTGCAAAGTTTGGGATTTAGAATGCTTTTTTATACAGTTAGTATTTGTTACTCAAATAGATGTCAAAATATAAACATGTGCCCTGCACAATGCTACAGTTGTATTATAGGCTAGTACAAGTTCTTTTGGGGTCGGATAAACCTGAGCTTAAATCCCAATGCCGCCACTTTCTAATTTTGTGACCTTAGACAAGTTACTTAAGTCTTTCTGACTTATTAAACAACAACAAAACCCAGTTGCCATGGGGTCACAGTGCAAATGCAGCAGCATCCCTTTGCTAAGTGGGAACTTTAATCTTTGTCTTGGGGCAAAGGAGAGGTCAGGGTGCTTCTAAGAGCAGGGTGCCTTAGTCAGTAGCTGGGATGGAAGACAATGAATCCTCAGAGAGAAGCCAGGTACAGTACCAAGGAGCAGCACACCCTTTGGGCTTGAGCTGAGATCGACAGAGGTAGGCTGTTAACCTTGCCTCAGCCCACAGATAAAGTGAATCCATGTAAAGACAAATGTTCTGATAACCACAAATGTTATGAGAGATGAGTACCTAATTTATACGGGGAAGTTGGCTTACTTTTTCCTTTGCTTTTGTTGGATGTTAAGTCACTTGTAATCAGTAGAATTTATTAATACAGGTGCTGCTTCAAAAGAGAGAGGAGAGAGAGACATACACGATATAAGCCTTATACTTATGCCTCCTGGCAAGGCAGGATGCTTAGGTGCTCATAATGCCTACAGCAGGGCTAAAAGGGGCTCTGCCCTCTCTCTTGAAGCCCACTCCATCTAAGCCCACTTTCCTGTGGCCTCAATACCCTCTCAGCACAATGCTTCAGGCAGCCCCTACTAATCCCTCCCTCTAAAATGAGAAGATTCAACATCACGTGTTGTAATTTTATAATCACACCGTTATACAGTGAAAGCGTTCTACCTGAATGCTATCTACCCACAATGAAATTTTGTCTCCAGTAGATCTCCACAGAAATTCATTTAAGTGAATCTCATTTTATACCTGATCTCAAGATTTATGACCTTCACACATTCTTCCATAAGGCATTTTAATTAATTTTGAACAGTTGTCTTCAAGTTTTATAAGATTATTCTAAAATCATATTATGTGCCCTTAATTTAGATCAGCCACATCTACAATCTCTTCACTAAGCAGAATAACACATGATCCTGCCAAGGTCAAATCTATAAAAACATATCTGGAAATTAAAATAAATGACAACCAGCTAATTTCCATAACAGAGATTAAGAAAATTAGTAATCTTAGTGATCTTAAAAATCAATAAGGAAAACCCAAATAACTCTTGAAAATGGGCAAAGGCTTTTGAACAAACTGGCTGTTAAATATGAAAAGATGATTAGCTTCACTCATAAAGAAATGCAAATCAGATTAACAATAATACACATTTTTCACCTATCAGATTAACAAAGACTTGAAGATTGAAAATACTCAGGAGATCCTCTCCCATACTGTTGGTGGAAATGTAAATTAGTGCAGCCTTTTGAAAGGGCAAATTGATACCATCAAAAATTTAAATGTGCATACTCTTTGATAGAGTAATTCTACTTCTAGAAATTTATCCTACAGATAAACTCAGAGATAAGCTATATTTTGTTAATTCTTAGATAGACATTTTTTAACATTTCTGAAATTAAGATGGCATGTTATAGTTTAACTGGCAGCTTTATTTTTTTTCCTTCTTGGTGGCACATAAAATTACGGTGCTTCTGAACAGGACTAAACCAAAAGCTAAGAAGTTTCCTGAATACTACTCAACACTTCGAGGGACAAAGCAGCAGAGGCAGGGGTCTGGGGACCACGGTTTCAGGGGATATCTAGGTCAATCGGCATAACAAAGTTCATTAAGAAAATGTTTTGCATCCCATTTTGGTAAGTGGCATCTGGGGTCTTAAATGCTAGCAAGCAGCCATCTAAGATGCATCAACTGGTTCCAATCCACCTGGAGCAAAGAAGAATGAAGAACACCAAAGACACAAGGAAAATAATAGCCCAAGAGACAGAAAGATCCACATAAACCAGAGACTCCATCACCCTGAGACCAGAAGAACTAGATGTTGCCTGGCTACCACCAGTGACCACCCTGACAGGGAACTCAATGGAGAATCCCTGACGGAGCAGGGGATAAGTGGGGTACAGAACTCAAATTCTAGTAAAAAGACCAGACTTAATGGTCTGACTGAGACTGGAAGGACCCTGGAAGACATCGCCCCTGGACTCTGTTAGCCCAGAACTGAAACCACTCCCGAAGCAACTCTTTAGGCAAAGATTAGACTGGACTATAAGACATAAAATGATACTTGTGTATCTTCTTAGCCCAAGTAGATACAGGAGACTAAATCGGCAGCTCCTGTCCAGAGACAAGATGAGACAGCAGAGAGGGACAGGAGCTGGTTGAATGCACACAGGAAATCCGAGGTGGAAGGAGGAGTGTGCTGTCACAGTATGGGAAAGCAATTAGGGTCACATAACAATGTGTGTATAAATTTTTATATAAGAGACTAACTTGAACTGTAAACTTTCACTTAAAGCACAATTAAAAAAAATAATGCTGCTTCTTAGAAATGATACAGTTTATGAAATATGGTATATGTAAGGATATTTTGTTAAGGCACTATTTGTCTTAGAAGAAAATTAGAAACAACCTAACTATCCGTTAGTAGGAGACTGGTTAAGTAACGAGCCCGGGTGGTGCCATGGTTAAGCGCTTGGCTGTTAACCGAAAGGTCAGCAGCCATCAGTGGCTCCTTGGGAGAAAACACGTAGTGATCTGCTCCCGTAAAGATTCAAACCAAAACCTAAAGCTGTTGCTGCATAGTTGATTCTGACTCCTAGCTAGTCTTTATGGAAGCAGATTGCCAGGTCTTTCTCGGGTGGAGCGGCTGGTGGTTTCGAACCATCAACTTCCAATGAGCAGCCTAGTGCCACCAGGGCTCCTGTTCCTTGGATGGTCAGCTTTTCATCTTTCATGATATTGGGTAAGTTTTCTGTCAGCCTAGGAAATCCTGTGGGGCAGTTCCACTCTGTCCTATAGGGTCCTACAGACTAGTTATGAGCCGGAATCAACGCAACATCACACAACAATATAGCTATAAAATGTAATACTCTGCAGCCATTACAAGATAAAAAGGAAGACATCATGAAAATATAATGATGACTTATATTAAGTAAAGACACCAAATAATAAATTGATACGTAAGGAGAAAAAAGGATATTCGTGTATGTGTGTGGCACTGTACATTTTTATATAATACAAATAGCTTTTATGATAAAAACGTTATCTGATGTTAAAACAGCATCTGGAAAGAAAAAAATAATAATCTGTTCAGAAAGTAGCTGTGAACAGAACTTAAAATGAGATTCACCTTTCTGCTTGTCCATCCTATGCCTGCAAGGAAGGCCATGACCAGCGTGCACAGTCCTCCTGACCCAGGGAAACCAAAATACACGCTACTGAAAACAGCGAGCACAGAGAATCCCAAAACAAGGAATGCTCTCTTCCACACAAGATTGTCCTTTAGGAGAAAAAAAGTTAATTAGCAAACTTACTTCAAATAACTGATTTTTAATTATTGATTTTTCTATAATATGAATTCATAGGAAAATAAAAATGCCTGCATCTGCTCACATAAACGCATGACTTAACATTTACCTTCTTTTCCGTAACAAAGACAGAGTGAGTGTATACACAAATATAGGTTCCCTTTCAGGAACACCAATTATCTTCCTCGTATTGTTATGATGCCGAACAGGTTTCAGCGTACCTTCCAGACCAAGATGGACTAGGAAGAAAGGCCTGGCAATTTACTTCCAAAAATCAGCCTATGAAAACCCGGGTAGTGTTTTGTTCTGTTGTGCATGGGGTCGCCACGAATTGGGGACAGACTTGACAGCAGCTAACAACAACAGTTATCAATGCATTGCACAGGGCTGAACAGAGTAGAAAACAGTACGCGGGCTTTGGATGCAGACAGACCTGGGTTAAAATCCTACTAGCTCTTTTACATCATTGGCATGTATGTCGTGGCTGCGTTACTTCACCTCTCCAAGCTTTGTTTCCTCATCCCTGAAACTGGTATAAAAACATTTACATCTTAGAGGTTCTACGGAGGTTGAAGATATCATATCTCTACTATCTTCAGGCTCTCTGTTTCGTCTTTAATTTGTTGCTCGCTTGGTTTTTCTTTCTAAATCCTTGCCTAGCAAGAAGTTTCAGGAGGCTGTAGATTGAGAGTAGTTTTTTTTTAATGTATTTTGGAGCCCTGTCATTGGGTGCATAGATGTTTATTATGGTTAT
>NW_004444007.1:4217941-4230114 GCF_000243295.1 Trichechus manatus latirostris
TTGAGCTTCTTGGATGGTCAGATTTTCATCTTTCATGATATTGGGTAAGTTTTCTGTCAGCAATTCTTCAGTGATCCTCTCTGTGTTTTGTTTTCTCCCCCTGTTCTGGAACACCGATCATTCTCAGATTTTTGCTTTTGATTGTATCCCACATAATTCTCAGAGTTTCTTCATTTTTTTTTTTGTTCTTTTCTTCTGCTTTTTCCTCAGAGTTGTATCCAAGTGTTTGTCTTCAATTTCACTGATCCTGTCTTACATCATTTCAAACCTGTTCCTCAGCCCTTCTATGACACTGTCCATTTCTGAAATCTTGTTGTTTATCTTTTGGATTTCTAATTGTTGTTTTGTATGATTTCTAGTTGTGAATTTATTTTAGCATTTTGTTCCTGTATTATTTTATTGAATTCTTCCATTTTTTTGTCTGTATTCTCCATGAATTAGTCTGTTTTTTCCTCATTTTTGTCTGCTTTTTGCTTAAACTCTTGGATAATTCTGAACATTACAGGTTTGACTTCCCTATCAGGTAGTTCCAGTGCCTTTTCTTCTACTGGAAAATCATCTGGTGTTTTATTTTGGATGCCTACTGGAACCATCCTGTCCTGTTTTTGTGTATGTTTTGATATTGTCTGCTGTCTTCCAGGCATTCGGTAGTTATTTTTCTTGTTTATTGATTGTAGATTTGTTTGTCTCATCCTGCTTTTTTGTTTTATTTGGTTATGTCTGAGCAGGTGGGCTGTGTGCTCTTTGTTGTTTGCTCATCTGTGGGCACGACACTTTTCATCTCCTTCTCCAATGGGTAGGGTCAGTCACTCAGATATGGCACAGCAGGGCAGGTCCAGCTGAAGGGGAGCTGCTGGGATGGGTTGTTTGTGGCATGTACTAGGACTGACAGGGCAGGCTGGGAATCAGTGCAGGGCAGGTTCTGGTCTGCTGTGCCTGTGATGCTTGGGGGTGTGATGTTCAGCTCACAGGGCAGGTAAGCAGAAAGGAGGAGGGAGATTGTGATGTGTGGAGCTAAGATGGGTATGGGAAAGAGGAGAGAGGAACAGGAGCCAAAAATATAAACAGAAACAAAAAAGAGTGCTAAGGGAGCTTGCTATTGGAGTGGAAAGATAAGAGACTGAGAAATGGAGAAAAACAAAAATGAAAAAAAAAATAAAAAGGGTAAAAGAAAAAATGAATAAATCGAGAAACTGGAAATGAAGAAAGACAAAAAAGGGAAAAAGAGAGAACAAAACAAAAGAAAGAAACAACAATGACCAAAAAAACAAGAAAAAAGACATGCCCCCAGGGATGTCATGGTGCATCTGTGCAGAGTAAGGGAGTACCTCCCAAGCTGTGTGGTACTGCCCAGCCACAAGGGGCTCCCAAGCTGAGAAAAGAAAAAGAAAACAAATTGAAAAAGAACAAATCAGAACTAACAAAAAGCCCCAGGGGTCCCACTAGTGCAGCAGCATAGGCTGGGAAGCACTTCCACAGTCGAGCGGCGCCTTGCAGCCCCCCAGGAAGAAGCAAAGATGGCCACGGAGCCAGGTATTTGAGAGAAAGGAGGGGGAGGTGATGAGAGGTAAGGAAGAAATCTAATGAAGTGGAAAAAAGCAACACCAGCAGCCAACAGATGGCACTCAGGGAGCTGGCCAGTGTGGGCGGGTGGCATCCAAGCGACACTGGGTGAAGCTGGTGCTTCCCGGCCAAGAGACTGTGACTGTCGGAAGCAGAGGAGGACGAGTGGGGGTGAAGAAGGGTGGGAGGTGGGAAAGTGTGTATCGTTGGTTACCGGTTGTTCTGTCTCCTGCTGGAAGCTCCATGAAGCTGCTTTCCTGTACCCCCTGTTTGCTGATCTCTGATAGGAGTCCAAGATGGCAGATCTGTGCTGTGGTAGCTGATAGGGGACCTTTGCATTTGTCTCTCTTTGCTCTCTGTTCTCGGTCAGTTTCTTATTCCATTCAGTGCTTGGTTGAGTTCTCCAACTCTTCATTTGATGCTTAGGGTTTCAGGACTGACGTGTGACTCTGTTTGACTTAGTTTTACAGATCTTTGCTGTGGAGGGATGGCATGTTGCTTCTGACTATAGCGCCAGGTTGCCCAGAAGTCCTTTTTTTTTTTTTTCTTAAAAAGTCTGACAACCGTGTACTTATCTCTCTTTACTTTTCTCTGTTCAGCCTTCTAAACATCTTGATCACTTTAAGGCACAGGTTTTTAAAAGTGCTTGATCTGATTTGGAGGCATGCAGGCTCTGGAGCTGGATAACCTGAGTTTAATCCCAGCTCCACTGCTTTCTAGCTATGTGATCTTGTTCAAGTCACTTATCCTCTCAATTTCTTCATCAGTAAAATGGTCATTTTCACAGTACCCTCCCCATGGGTGATCCAGATGGCACTAGGTCAGCGCTGCCCAGATAACTTTCAGTGATGACAGAAATATTCTCTATTTGCACTTCCCAGTCCAAGAGCCGCTAGTCACTGTGGCCACTGAACGTGCAACTGAGGAACTGATTCTGTTTTCTTTTTTGATTTTTAAAAATCTATTGGGAAAAGGTCTACAAGTATTTTTACAATTGTTTGTACACTTAATATTAAGAAAAAATTAGAATAATTTAGAGTTTAGATAAAAAAAATTCACCTAAATCAACATACTTTAATTTCCTTAATGTTGAACAATTAGCTGACAAGCTAGTTTGAACATGACTCTCAGGATTGAATACTTTGAGGTTATATTAGTTTCTTTGTTTTCAACAAGAAAAGTCTTGATGATAGATCAATTAGCAAACCTTGAACAATTGATTTAAATTGTGTGGTAATTCCTGTCATTAGAGAGACTTGTCAGAACTTACGATGAGCAACTGAATTTTTGATTTTATTAATTTAAATAGCTACATGCAGCTAGTGGCTACAACATTGAACAGATGATGACTTTAAATTACTTACCATAGCATCTTATACACAGTAGGCAAAAAAGAAAGCTATTATCTTTTATGAACAATAAAAATATTAAAGAAATGTATTCTCTGTATTTTGTTGTAAAATTAGAATAATCTTATGTTTCTTTTGTACATTTATAGCAGCTTTTGTAGACAATTTTAGAGTTTTTTGGAGTAACAGTACAATAAAAATTCCAATCAACATACATTTTGATAACAGAAATATTAATTTCATTAAATAAAATTCTACTTTAATTAAAATTTTAATGAACTCCATTCAAAATGCACTGAAATCTGAAAACAATACCAATTCTTATAGAATAAAAAATTTCTAAATGTTTACTTATCCTAAGAGAATTGGGAGGATAAAAAGAAACAAAACCTTTGTGTCACTGAGAAAGCATTGTGTGCAGTAAAGAACTCTGATCTTCTTTGAAAGAAATACTGGACTACATTACAAACAGTTGTTAAAGCCTATCTATCTGATAGCATTAGAAGATAAGGTATTTTGATACTAACAAAAGGGACCAAAAAAAAAAAAAAGCCGTTATATATCTTGATTTAGTTGAATATAATAAAAAAACTTGAGTATCTTATTTTTTTAATTGATGATATTGGTTTTATTGTGAAATTTAAAGTGTACCAGAGAAAAAAAGTTTGGACTGCATTACATATCTTACACATTTAGTCCTTTTCATAAAGCTCATGGATGGCACTGATACAGCAGCAAGCAACTTTACACTGAGGGGCTATTTTCTAAACCACGTCCTTCACATTTAGCTTTGATGGAAGTGTTTCAGAGTGTTTTTAATGGCATTTTAGAGTACTTCTTTCCCATGGATTATTTCTTTCACCTGGTCACTGCTTGGAAAGTACTGAATAAAAAATCCAAGAAGGGATCCAGCTGCCACACCGATTACCACCTCCAAAACTCCCCTAAGGACATTAAAAATGGTGGAGCCTGAAAAAGACACAAGAAGAAAAACTTCGGACAGAATTCTTAATCCTTAAATAAACAACTTTACTTCTACAATCATCAGAATGAAGCATCTAATTACATATAAGGAAGTTTACAGACCCTCTACCTTCTTAAATACATGTGACTTAAAATGTTTACTAAAAAGAGCCTATCTTGTAAGATTTTTTTTTTTTTTATCTTATAAGAAAGGTATGGATATATTGGACACAAATTATGAAAAAAAATTATGATTTGTGCAATTTTTATGCATTTACTTCAATGAAAGTTTAGTGAAAGGGCCTAAGAAAATGTGAAAGACAAAATTTGTAATTCAGAGCTAATCTGTTCTACTGCATGATATGCATAGGCCGAGTGATTTGGATAGATCTAGGTAAGCTCTCAAATTATCGTTTAAAGAGCCTGGTTTTCAATAATAAATGTACATTGACTTTAGTATCTCTGATAGGTATAGACTGCAGTAACCTAAGAATTTGGAAATAAAAATCAAAAACCTTTTCTTACTGTGATGAGTGCAGGGGACTTATTCCTTCTCAAATGTTTACTCTAAAAGTAAATCTGAAAACAAATTATTTGTGATATTGCTCTTAGAAGAGTTCTTGTTGACTAACTTCTTTGAAAGAGATAAGGAGAACTTCTATTTTTCCCCACAGCGTAACAGGATTTAGGAAACTCTAATAGAAAATCTCTGTTAGAACACTGTGCAGAAAATTACGTTAAAATTACTCAACACATAAAGCCCTCCTTCACACACTGTTCTAAGGAAAAAGGTACTCAGTAACTACTTATTTCTTGCTATTGCAGCAACTGTCTCATTTATGTATTTATTTTTAAGACTACCTCTGTAGTATTTTTATTTAGCTAGGACAATTCTCTGCCAGGTAATAGTGTAAACGTCAAAGCATCTCTCTGTGATATAGCACAATACCCAAGCTATTACAGTAAATAATTTAAGTATGTAGAAACTAGCTAATTTGTTTCAGTCTCTGGTATATTAAAGTTGTTTAAAAAAAAAAAAAAAGACTTCTTCAGTCTCATCCCTGGAAAATTCAATTCAATAAGTCTGGCAGGGCCTGGGATCCACATTTTAAAGAGGCATCTATAGGGTCGCTATGAGTCAGAATTGACTTAACGGCAGTGGGTTTGGTTTTGGGTTCTAGGTCATCCTGATCCAGAAGGTCAATGGACCACACCGGGAGGGAGTGGGAGGGGGAAGAAAGAGATAATATCAGAGTCAATTATGAAGGTTCTTCAAACTATCCACACTTTCTCTTCCCACCTCCACCCCCACCCCCACCACAACTATGGATTATAAAAACCGTGGCCCTGACCTTCCCTACCTCCTTTGTCTACCCTCCCCCTCCCCCTGTGATTCTAATACAAACACTATTGCTCTAAAGTAGTAGTTCTTGATCCTGACTGCACTGGTTTCCATTCTCAAAGTTTCTGATTGAACTGGTTTAAGGAAGTCCCTGGGTGTGCAAACAGTTAACATGCTCGGCTGCTAACAAAAAGGCTGGAGGTTCAAGTACACCCAGAGGTGCCTTAGAAGAAAGACCTGGTGATCTACTTTCAAAAAATCAGCCATTGACAACCCTATGGAGCACTAGGTATTCTACCCTGTGAGGGGCTGCCATGAGTTGGAATTGACCCAATAGTAAATTGGTTGGCTTAGGGTCCATATATTGGTATTTTTTGAAACTCCCCAAATAATTCTAATTTGCAGTCAAGGCTGAGAATGATTGGTTTAAAGGTGTATACCAGGAAAGCAGTGGGAAAATAAGTTTGGAAAGGTACCAAACCAAACCAAACCCATTGTCGTCGAGTCAATTCTGACTCACAGTGACCCTTTGGGACAGAGAATACTGCCCTATGGGGTTGCCAAGGAGTGCCTGGTAGATTCAAACTGCCAACCTTTCGGTTAGCAGCCGTAGCTCCTAATCACTACACCACCAGGGTTTCCCTTGGAAAGGTAGAGCAGAGTTAAAATAAGGACAAGAGAATAAAATTGACCTAATAGGTAAAAAGGAATCCTCACTGGTTCTTACGGAGATAACAGGAGGTAACATTACTAAACAATGCTGTGAGAAGATTAATTTGCCAGTAATACACAGCAGGCATCATAAGGTAGGAATTGGCTGGAAGGCAGACTCTGGGGCAATGTGAAGAGGTGATGCTCTGGTAATTGGCATAAATTATACATAATCATAAAATGGGAAGATAACTACAGGGGTTGGAGAAACTGAAAATGCATGACTTTCCAAGAAGGTACGTTCCCACATAATAATCAGAAGCTAAATTTAGGCTACAATTACATTTTGTCAATAACATAAGGTTGAAAATTTTCTCTCTCAATCTTAGAAGATAAGATTAAGAAATGCCAAAGGATAATAAAAACCCAAAAACCAAACCCATCGCCATTAAGTTGATTCCAACTCATCGTGATCCTACAGGGCAGAGTAGAACTGTCCCACAGGGTTTCCAAGGCTATAATCTTCATGGAAGCAGACTGCCACATCTTTCTCCTGTGGAGTCTGGTGGGTTTGAACTGCCCACCTTTAAGATAGCAGCAGAGCGCTTAACGACTGCGCCACCAGGGCTCCTTAAAGGGTAATAAAGGTGTTAAATAAGTGTGTGAAAGAATGCCTTAAATTCCTCTTTTATTATTACATAAAACAAGATACGTCCATATCAGACACAAATTAAGTATTTCTTGTTTGCAAGCATCAACCAAACCCATTAAAACCATTGCTGTCACTACCCACAAAATGCTAAAGATGAGGGGACAGAAACTGTCCCTCTTTTAAAGCATTCTGTTCCTTCTGCTTGGACTTCTCTGTCACTTGTGCTCATTGAAAAAAATCTACTCCTCCTTCGTGTGAGTCTCCAAGATTAAACTTTCCCAGATCACTCCAAGCAGAAGCTGTTCTCTTCCTTCTTTAAACTTTACTACTTTGTATCCCCCTTACTGCAGACTCTTAAACAGCCTATATCTAGGGATAGGAAGGGAGTAAATGTAGGTACTGGTCCACTTGGGTACAGAACTCTTGGAGTTGTTTTCTCTACTTTATTTTGCCTTAATCAATTACCAAGCAAATATGTCATGCTTAACATAACATTTTAATCTATGTCTCTAGACTGCAAGAGAACAATATGTTGTGAACTGACTGGTTTACCTGTGGAAAATGCTATGCCCAAGCACGTGTTAAAGCCAGTGATGGCTAGAATGTCATCGAAGCTGCCAGCAGCCATGAGTAAGGTCGGGACACCTTTTTCAACACCATAGCCTCCTTCCTGCAAAAGGAGCATTGAAGGCACCACAACAGCTGGAGATACAGCACCTAAAACAAAACTAAGCAGGCAGCACTTTAAACATTTATGATGGTATCTTAATATCTTTCCATTTTAAAAAAATTATAATAATCTCTACTCTTTTGGAGGCTAGACTTCGTAGACTTTTACCTACAGTCTTTCAAATGGCAGAGAAGTGCCAAACTAGAAACTCGTATGCACAAATTCTACAGAACACTATTTTTTAAGATGTGGCCATAGACAACCTGCAATGGAAATGCTTAGGTTGTTTAAAAAATATATATATATATATACGTACACACACACACACATAAATACATGTATCAAACCAAACCCAACCTGTTGCCTTCGAGTTGGTTCTGACTCAGAGTGACCTTATAGGAAAGAAAAGAACTGCCCCATAGGGTTTCCAAGGAACGGTGGGTAGGTTTGAACTGCCCACCTTTGCGTTAGCGGTTATTAATCACTGTGTCACCGGGGCTATATGTATTACTTACTGATTTAGTGAGTGGTATAGAAGATCTGTCCTTGGGTGGTGTAAATGGTTAATGCGCTTAGCTGCCAACTGAAAGCTGGAGGTTCAAGTCCATCCAAAGGTGCTTCAAAAGAAAGGCCTAGAGATCTACTTCCAAAAAACCAGCCATTGAAAACCCTATAGAACACAGTTCTACTCTGACATAGGGTTGCCATGAGTTGGAATCGATTCAACAGCAACCGGTAAATAGAAGACCTGATGGGGTTAAGCCCCAGAAATCTGACGTTTTCTTAAATGAAACATTCATGTTATGAGGCTTGAAAAACACTGCCACGTGTATTTTAGGCTGGAAGTCAGTGACACTATCAGGACTCGGTGTGTAAAGTAAGACGACAGATCAGGAGGAGAAGGTCATGATGACAGTGACCGTGGTGATAACAACAGGAGCAGCAGGAACAGCAAGGAGCACCTTACGTGCCAAACACTGTTTTAATTCTTGTAACAACCCTATAAGGTAGATTCAATCATAATCATCATTTTACAGATAAGGATAGAGGTCCAGAGAGATTAAGTAATCTACCAAAAGTCACATGCTAGAAAGTTGCAGAGCTGGGATCTGAACCCAAGCAGTATAGCTCTAGAATCTAAACCATAACAAGTAAGAATTTCTTACTTTTTACCTACTTAACCCAAACCAGTTGCCATAGAGTCGACTCTACCTCATGGCAACCTCATCCTTGTTAGAGTAGAACTGTGCTTCACAGGGTTTTCAATGCCTGATTTTTGGGAAATAGAGTGCCAGGCCTTTCTTCTGAGGTACCTCTGGGTGGACTGGAACCTCGAACCTTTCACTTACCAGCTAAGCTTAACCATTTGCACCACCGAGGGACTCTTCTTACCTACTTTTTAGAACCAAATACTAAGTGCTTGGTTATTTATTTACTTCTCATGGTTCTTCATCCTGAGAAGCAAGGACTGACAACAGGAGGAAGAGACAGCAGAGCCACAAATCACAACAGTCTGGTGACAAGAAGGAGGAAAACAGTCCCAGGCGCTGATGACTGTTAATGTGTTTATTTTCCTTTGTACAGACTTAAGGTGGGATCCTGCATCTCTGTCACCAGAATGGAACCAGAAGTAGTTAAAAGACCATTACTTCTTCAATAAGTTTAAATTATTATAATCACTGTAAAAGTTAGCACCTACAGAAACACATACTATATTTTAAAGTTAGGGTATTTAGATTATGCTGGAATGTCTATGTCATATTTTCTGACGTCCTTAAGTAAATGCTAATATGCATTCTCTGGTACAGAATCATAGAAATGCCTAAAATCTGTGCATGTTTTCATATGGACAAAGAAAAACCATTACCCCAGTATAAATCCCCATTGCCATGGTAAACCCATTAAGAAGTGGGCAAGTAGAGCAGATGCGCATGCCTCCACAAGACAAGGACCCATGGATAGTCTCACGCAAACACCCTTCAACTTCTTCAGGGCCTGAAATATAAAAATAGACACACTAAGATAATTCTCTAAAGGCATGCAGAGAAGAAGGACTTGAGGTATGAGATGACCTTAAACTTTTCCTTCAGCATTCAGACCACGTATGGGTCAACACAAACCTTCTAGGTAATGGGCTTTACTTAGCAAACACTTCAGTGTTCTAAGTGTTTTAGAGTTAATTTATTTAGACCTCATAGCCACACTATGAGATAGGGAGACTATTATCCCCATTTTTCAGATGTCCTCTTGTAAAAAGGCATAAGTTAATTTGTTCAGGATCATGAAACTGGTGAGTGGTGAAGCCAGGTTTTGAACTCAGGCAAGCAGCTAATGAGTCTGTGCTCAAAATCCCCACACTAGCTGACTTAACACTTTCAGTACTAGCTTTATTTATCATCCGTGGCCCGAGAAATGAGGCTAGGGTGAAAACCCTCATTTGGTTCATGACATCCCCCAAGAACATTTATTCCTGCATTCAAAAACATACATGGAAAACAAATCAAAAACACGAGTCTCATTTTATATACTAGAACATTTCCTGAGCCAGTACAGTTAGCCCTAAGCATGTATATAGGGCTTTGCACACCAAAAAAAGATGTCTTCTCCATCACTGATGATAGTTTATAACTATGGCCTACATCTCTGTCAGAGAACAGGGGAACCTTTATTCTTGGTGCTGTCCCCACTTCACCTTTCTCCAAGAAAGAACAGAAACAGTTTCTGAGGTCTCTGAAGCATAAGGTACTAACTGCACAATAGTCCTGTATGAAATAAATGCTATTCCCTCCTTGAGAGTGTCACGCAGTGTCCACATCCATTTTGTAAAGCTCAGTGATTCTAAACACTTGCAGTACTGGAGGAGCAAAATTCCTATTCAGCAGTTAGAAATCCCCACTTCATACCTTTGAATCCAGTCCAAGGCCGGCACGAACCAATATGATAGACAGGGCTATGCTTCTCAAAGAGGACGACCACTTGTGCTGGATCTGCACATTATCACTGATGACTGGGATATTTCTGATGAGAAACCCAGCAAGCAGCATGCCTTGAATGGAGAAGTCAAACAACTCTTTTGTTAGTTTCCAAATACAGAAAATATTTCTCAGCACATTAGATGTGAAACAGATGACTATATAATCCTAGGAACCACTTCCTTTATGCTTAGTCCTTGGATAAAATTATGATTTTAATTTAAGAAATTAAAGTAATACAATAAATTAGAGGTGCAAAGAAAAGATTTTGATATGCAGATTAAAAATATAGATTAGGATAGTTAATATCCCCCCAAATACCTGAAGCTAAAAAGTAAGAAACAGGATTCAGCATTTGGAAACTCTGTGATCAAATTCTAAATCTAAAAGGCTTTATTGCAACGTCGAATTCAGTCATCTCTTTGGGTACGAACAGAAAATAGTTCCTGAAATTATGAGCTATGTCAGGTTACCTGAAATATCAACAAATACTTACATGGGTTACATTTTACCTTCAAATCAAATTTAATTTAAAAATGCCTAACCTACTTTGCTTGTAAGCAAAGGCTTTGGTGAATTACAACGGGATGGACAACACTGCCCTTTCATGTCAGCTGGTGACTCTTCTTTCATTCATCCATTCAACATTTACCAAACGCTCTCAGTATGTTCGACAGTATTCTGCTGGTGTCACGGTTCCTGCTGATCACACCAGTGCCGCCATTTCTCTGCTTCTCGGCTCTGCTGTCCTTGTCACCATTTCTCTTGGTCTTCAGAGTTACTAGCTCACTATTACAGAGCTTAACCATTATTACAGCTCTTTTATTTGAGTCTAGGAGGTCTCCAAGCTCTTATACATCAGGAGGTTCCCAAAAAACCTCTGTGAGATTGACTGCTTATATAGGAAATCTTGTCAATTTCAACGCATGACTTTCCTAGCAGGATGGTAAACTGACCAATTCTATTCGGTGGATTGCAAGCCACTTAGGTGGAAAGCAAACCAACCGACCTTGCAAGCTGCTTAGATGGACAGCAAACAGATCAATCGCTTGGCGACTGCAGCCTGACCAATCATTGTGGAAGAATTGCAAACCCGGGGCCAGAAAGGCTACATAAAAGAAACCTACTGCACCACAGTTGCAATGCCTAAGGAATTACTGAATGAAGATGATAATCATCAAGGCTGACAATACAAGAGAAAAAGAGATGACCAGACATTATGTACCCATGAATCACCTATGAAGTGTTGTTGTTGTTGTTAGGTGCCATGGAGTCAGTTCCAACCCATTGCGACCCCATGTACAACAGAATGAAACACTGCCCAGTCCTGCACCATCCTCACAATCTTTGTTAATGCTTAAGCCTGTTGTTGCAGCCAGTGTCAATCCGTCTCATTGAGGATCTTCCTCTTTTTTGCTGACCCGCTACTTTACGAAGCATGATGTCCTTCTCCAGGGACTGATCTCTCCTGACAACATGTCCAAAGTGTGTGAGACGTAGTCTCGCCATCCTTGCCTCTAAGGAGCATTCTGGTTGTACTTCTTTCAAGACAAATGTGTTCATTCTCTTGGCAGCCCATGGTATATTCAATATTCTTCTCCAACACAATTCAAAGGCGTCAATTCTTCATTCTTCTATTCATCGTCCAGCTTTCACATGCATATGAAGCAATCAAAAAGACCATGGCTTGGGTCAGGCACAACTAAGTCTTCAAAATGACATCTTTGCTTTACAACACTTTAAAGAGGTCTTTTGCAGCAGGTTTGCCCAATGCGATCTGTCTTTTGCTGCTTCCATGCGTGTTGATTGTGGATCCAAGGAAAAATGAAATCCTTGACAACTTCAATCTTTTCCCCATTTATCATGATGTTGCTTATTGGTCCAGTTGTGAGGATTTTTGTTTTCTTTATGTTGAGATGTAATCCATACTGAAGGCTGTGGTCTTTGATCTTCATCAGTAAGTGCTTCAAGTCCTCTTCACTTTCAGCAAGCAAGGTTGTGTCATCTGCAT
>NW_004444007.1:4230215-4266314 GCF_000243295.1 Trichechus manatus latirostris
GTTATGATCCACACAGTCGAATGCCTTTGCATAGTCAATAAAACACAGGTAAACATCTTTCTGGTATTCTCTGCTTTCAGCCAGGATCCATCTGATATCAGCAATGATATTCCCGGTTCCACATCCTGTTCTGAATCCAGCTTGAATTTCTGGCAGTTCCCTGTCGATATACTGCTGCAAGCTGCTTTTGAATGACCTTCAGCAAAATTTTATTTGCGTGTGATATTAATGATACTGTTCGATAACTGCCGCATTCAGTGGGATCACCTTTCTTGGGAATAGGCATAAATATAGATCTCTTCCAGTCGGTTGGCCAGGTAGCTGTCTTCTAAATTTCTTGGCATAGACGAGTGAGTACTTCCAGCGCTGCATCCATTTGTTGAAATATCGCAACTGGTATTCCGTCAATCCCTGGAGCCTTGTTTTTCGTCAATGTCTTCAGTGCAGCTTGGACTTCATTCTTCAGTACCATTAGTTCCTGCTCATATGGTACCTCCCGAAATGGTTGAACATCGAGTAATTATTTTTGGTATCGTGACTCTGTGTATTCCTGCCACCTTCTTTGGATGCTTTCTGAGTCATTTAATATTTTCCCCCATAGAATCCTTCAATATTGCTACTCAAGGCTTGAATTTTTTCTTCAGTTCTTCAAGCTTGAGAAATGCAGAGCATATTCTTCCCTTTTGGTTTTCCATCTCCAAGTCTTTGCGCACATCATTACAATACTTTATTTTGTCTTCTCCAGCTGCCCTTTGAAATCTTCTGCTCAATTCTTTTACTTTGTCATTCCTTCCTTTTGCTTTAGCTACTCGACATTCAAGAGCAAGTTTCAGAGTCTCTTCTGACATCCATTTTTATCTTTCCTGTACTTTCTTCGTGTATGATGTCCTTGATGTCATTCCACAACTCTTCTGGTCTTCAGTCATTAGTGTTCAATGCGTCAAATCTATTCTTGAGATGGTCTCTAAATTCAGGTGGGATATACTCAAGGTTGTACTTTGGCTCTCGTTGACTTGTTCTAATTTTCTTCAGTTTCAACTTGAACTTGCATATGAGCAATTGATGGTCTGATCCGCAGTTGGCCCCTGGCCTTGTTCTGACGGATGATACCGAGCTTTTCCATCATCTCTTCCCACAGATGTAGTCGATTTGATTCCTGTCTATTCCATCTGGTGAGGTCCAGGTGTATAGTCACCATGTATGCTGGTGAAAAAAGGTATTTGCAATGAAGAAGTCGTTTGTGTTGCAAAATTCTATCATTCGATCTCTGGCATTGTTTCTATCATCAAGGCCATATTTTCCAACTACTGATTCAATGTTTGCATTCCAATTCCACTAATTATCAGTGCATCCTGATTGCATGTTCAATCAATTTCAGACTGCAGAAGTTGGCAAAAATCTTCAATTTCTTCATCTTTGGCCTTAGTGGTTGGTGCGTAAATTTGAATAACAGTTGTATTGACTGGTTTTCCTTGTAGGTGTACGGATATTATCCTATCACTGACAGCACGGTACTTCAGGACAGATCTTGAAATGTTCTTTTTGACAATGAATGCAGTGCCATTCCTCTTCAAGCTGTCATCCCTGGCATAGCAGACCATATGATTGTTGGATTCAAAATGGCCAATACCAGTCTATTTCAGCTTACTAATGCCTAGGATATCAACGTTTATGCATTCCATTTCATTTCTGATGATTTCCAGCTTTCCTAGATTCATACTTCGTACATTCCATGTTCCAGTTACTGATGGATGTTTGCAGCTGTTTCTTCTCATTTTGAGTCGTGCCACATCAGCAAATGGAGGTCCCAAAAGCTTGACTCCATCCATGTTGTTAAGGTCAACTCTACTTTAAGGAGGCAGCATTTCCCTAGTCGTATTTTGAGTGCCTTCAAACCTGAGGGGTTCATCTTCCAGCACTATATCAAACAATGTTCTGCTGTTATTCATAAGGTTTTCACTGGCTAAACCTTTTCAGAAGTAGGCTGCTGGGTCCTTCTTTCTAGCCTGTCTTAGTCTGGAAGCTCAGCTGAAACCTGTCTGCCATGGGTGACCCTGCTGGTATTTGAATACCGGTGGCATAGCTTCCAGCATCACAGCAACATGCAAGCCCCCACTGTATGTCAAACTGACAGACACGTGGGAGACCTATGAAGTAGTCTTGAGAAAAAAAAAAGGTAATATATATTTTAAGCTTTGTGGGTCATACAGAAACAAACCTGATCAACGATGAATTTACATAAAAGGGACAGAGGAACGTGCTAAATGCCACCACTGGGATATAATCAGTCAAATTCAGATTCTGTGAAACATTACAGTACAAAGCCAGTTTTTTTCAATAATGATTTGCTTTAAAATAACTTGGGAGTAGCTGAAACAAGGTTGCCCATGTATTGATAATTTTTGTCTACTTAAAAAATTTCTATAACAAAAATTTTTAGAGAAAATAATACTCCTCTATCAGGGAAGGTATTCAATCAAGGGAGAGGTCCCCATGGGCTGAAAGCAAGAAGGAGACACCTGCCACATCAAAACCAGGCCACTGGCAAGGGAAAAGTGTCTCAGGGAAATTGTTTTCACATTCATTTCAGAAACAAACAAATATGCTCCCTAATCACCCATCCCTGGCAATTATTTCAATAAACTCATAAATATATAGAACAGGCAATCATCACATGTATTCTGTGTCTTAATATGTCTTCTTTATTGGATTCAGACAATGTTTTGGCTTTGGATACTAGATCTAATACTGTAAAAAAAAAGTAAATTTTCTCATCACAAGTGTAACACTATAAAAAGAGATATAAGATACGTCATGTATGTACTTTCCAGAATATTTTCAGTTATCTCAGGAGATTTCATGTGATTATCACAAAGCTTTCTTTCTTTGTAATGTGGTGTATTTTGCTTGTTGCAATAATAGACTTGGATTGGTAAAAAGAAGCTGAGGAGTAAAGAACATTTTAACAGAGTCTAAAACAGTAGTCTTCAGCTTCAGCTTCATATTATAATATTAGAATCACTTGGGGAGATTTTAAAAATTCTAATGCCCAGGCTGTACTCCATACTAATTAATTCAAAATCTCTGGGTGGGGCCCAGGCATCAGCATTTAAAAAAATTCCCCAGATGACTGCCATGTGCAGCCAGGCTTGAGAACTAATGATCTTTCTACTTAGAGCATAGTCTTAGAGTTTACTAGAAATGCAGAATCTCAGGCCCCATCTCAGACTTATTTAATTAGAATTTGCATTTTAACTCAATCCGAAGGTCATTCTTATTTACAATAAAGTTTGAGAGGCACTGATACAGATGCAGGGGTCAGCAAACGTTTGCTGTAAACGGTCAGACAATATATATTTTAAGGCTCTGTTGGTCATACAGTCTCTGTTACAAGTTCAAAACTCAGCTATTGCAGCACAAAAGCAGCCATACATAATATGTAAACAAATGAGCCTAGACGTGTTCCAATAAAAATTTATGGACAAAAAACAGGTGGCTTGCCAACCCCTGATCTCTAGTACACAGGCCTAACTGGAAACAACTCATTTTAAAAATAATTCCATTAATAACTCTGCCACTGTTGTGGGCTGTTGAGTTGATTCTGACTCATAGCGATCCTACAGGACACAGGAGAACTGCCCCTCTAGGACAGAGTAAACTGCCCCATAGGGTTTCCCAGGCTATAATCTTTATAGAAGCAGATCACCAGGTCTTCTCTCCTGTGGAGCTGCTGGTGGGTTCGAACCTCCCACCTTTCAGTTAGCAGTCAAGCACTTAACCATTGTGCCACCAGGGCTCCTTAGTAACAACTTCAGGGAACAAAAAGTGTCCATGAGAAGTAAATAAGTTAAGTGACATAACTTCAGTTTCCCTAAAATTTAAAAATATATTGAGAAACAGTTCATAATAAGATGTAAATAATTCTAGTTCTTTTTTTATATTTGGCTTCAACTGCTGACCACAAATTCAAAAGCAAATAATTTTGGCCTAAGTTAACAACTCTGATTTTCCTCACTACTATAAGCTAACAACAACAACAACGACCCTTGTAGTTTGAGGAATGTGTGCAAATATATATGTATGTGTAAAAGATAAGTGGTTTTTGAAAAAAACTTAGTGATTAGTAAATTTGTTAGAAATGAACACAAAACACCTTTTATGGTAAACTTAAAAGTGGTAAATTGAAATTTTGTAATTAATGGAATTTCAAAAAGAAATATTAAAGGCATAATAGCTAGTTTTAAGAGTAATTTGCATGAATGTCCTGGGTGGGCATTCTCACTGCCTCTAGAAGAACATTTCTGTCTAAATTTTTTAAGACCATGATATTATATTTTAAATATACCCAGAGGTGTACTATTAAATGCTTAACAACCGGCTCTCCAAAAATGTATGCACCTTTTCATTTGCACATAAGTTTACTATACATTTTTAATAATATAAATGATATTCTTTATTATAAATTTTAATAACATAGAAGATACATTGTGCAGCACACAATTCCCAAATATACAATACTCTTCACTGTAAATTCCATATAGCCGACTGATTCTCACAGGATGCTCTCATTGATTTTTGCTGAACTGGATTCATAACCAACGATGGTTGCAGTTCAGCCATGACTTGACAAAATCAGATTACAAATAATGCTTGATTACTATCTGGTTCAGCAAAGAAATCACTCATCATTGATGAACAAGTATAGTTTTGCCATGAATGTTAGTTGGTATTTTAGGTTATGTGATGGAAACCCTGGTGGCTAGTGGTTAAGAGCTACCACAGCTAACCAAAAGGTTGGCAGTTCGAATCCACCAGGCGCTCCTTGGAAATCCTATGGGGTAGTTCTACTCTGTCCTATAGGGTCACTATGAGTTGGAATTGGGTTTTGTTTTTTGTTTTTGATGAAATAAGATGAAAATCAAACAAGATATATGGCAGAGTGTGACATATATAAGTGACTTCTTTGCCAAATCAGAAATTAGTTTTTGAATACTAGAAGAAAATATCCTCAATTTTTTTGTGCTACTTATAAGACAAAGGCTACAGACATGACATACTTTTAAGTTTTATCTGAATTATTAACGTTTTCTCCATTAACATTTTAAGTCTAGACAATTGACAAAACAATCAACAAAACAATGTATCAATCCCTAATTTGTAGCATTTTCTGACTCTGGTATAGATACTCCCAACATGGCCAGTTTTAAGCTACCAACATGACATCACTGAAGGTGGAGCTGGGAAGATGCACAGTAGCACACCATCATATAGTATTTCCACCATAAAGATACAATAGACAATCAGAGCACAGATAAGGGGAAAACGTAGTAAAATCATTAGAAAGTGATAAATTTTGAGTATTTACTGCTCTTTAATATAAATTATTTAATTTTAAGCTTATGTAATCTAAAATTTTAAAATAGACATGTTTAACAACTGGCTCACAAAATTCCTCAAAATTTAAAATTGGCTTTTGCGAGCTGGTACAAATAGGCTCCAGCACACCAAATACGCTTTTATTCCCCCAAAACTTTCCAAACTACTATTTAAAAAAAAAACGTGATTTACTCTGAAGAAAATAGGAAGTGGTTAGCACTTACCAAGAAGACGAGGCAGTGGAGGCAATGTAGGTAGCTTAATGAGCCCCACCAGTTTACCTCCAATGACGGCACAATAGAACAGGATTATGATTCCAAATAGGTTTCCTCCAGGGAGACATTCATTGCCAGTTACTGACCAAACTACAGCCCACAGAAGAACAACCATGGTAACTGAAATAAATCAGGAAAACTAGTTTCTAGCAATAAATTGTCACATGTAGCCTTTGATATCATTTAAAAATTGTTTTCTTAAATAAATCTTGTGTAGTAAGTAGTGAACACCTCAGTAGCTAAAGAAACTACCAGTATTTAGAAAACCGTATATTAAAACATTCTTGTTTCTTTCAAGTCTCATGATATAGGTCCTACTATATTACATTTTAATTTAAGGCGTTTAGATGCCTGCTTTCCAGTCTTAGAATAACAACTATATTTCCTGTTACTCTCAACTGTATATTTTAACCTTCTAATTAGACTATGAATTCTTTAAATGCATGTATAGGCTTCAATTTTTCTCTTTTTTTTCTTCCAAGTCTAGTTTAGTGCTTTTCAATCAAAATGGTCTTAATAATGCTTGTTCACTAACTCTAAGATTTATATAATACATAAGTTTATGTTACACATTTTAATAATATAAAAGATGTATTGTTTATCAGAAATTTTAATAATACAAAAGATATATATTGGGCAGCACACAATCTACAATAAACAACTATCGAATATATAAAATAACAGAGGATTACGTTGTTATCAGGAAATGAAATTTATGAAAACATTTCTAATATTACAAAAAAACTATTTAAAAAAATCAAAAACCATAACAAAAGTAGAAAGTAGAAGGAAAAAAAATTCATAGCCCACTTCCCAGAGGCAAAAAGAATTTGTTCTTCTACTTTTACCTATTAATTAATTTTCCATAAATTACATATTTATATACATGCACAGGGTTTGCTAAAGGTAAGTCACATAGAGCTCTTTGTAAACTGTGAAGCGCTGGGTGAGTCTAAATACATAGAAAATGCATACTTATAAGGTTCCCCTAAATTGCTTCTAATTCAGTTAATAATTTATAATTCATTTGTAACTTTGGAAAGTCATATTTTTTTATACGTAAGATTCACTTCTTGAGAAGAATACTTAGTGTATACTGAATGGGCCCAGGAAGGAGTATAGGACAAAAGCAGTACTGTATGTAAGCTTGAGGAACAGAAATACAGGAAAACAAGTGAAGAGGTGTTTATATACACTGAGCTTGATTTTTCAGGCAGCCTATGGACAACAGGAAACCCTGGTGGCATAGTGGTTAAGAGCTACAGTTGCTAACCAAAAGTTCGAATCTACCAGGTGCTTCCTGGAAACTCTATGGGGCAGTTCTACTCTGTACTATAGTGTCACTGGGAGTCGGAATTGACTCGATGGCAATGAGTTTGGTTTGGGGTATGGACAATGATTATAGAATTTTTATAAAAAGCTGAGTCTCCAAATCATATTATTCATTTTAATCTTTTCTTTATGTCAATCTGTATCTATTTTATCATGATTGTTTTAACTAGAAATGTGGCATAATTTGAAAGGTAAAAGTTATACAAAATAATAAAAAGGACAGAAAAGGTATTAAATTATCTGTTGCCTTATTAGCTAGTATATATTTTGGAAACTGTATATTAGTACATATTTATTTTGTTTCAAATAAAATTTGAGACTTTTTCCCCCCCATGCTTTTAGAACCTTACCTAATTTCACTGAAAACACATCTAGAGCCTAAAATATAGCATATCATACTTGGCTTTCCCAGAGTACCAGATGAGAATGGTAAACATGTTTTTCAGAACTCATACATCAAGTGTACCTATAAAGAACTGAGTCTGATTTTTTCAGTAATCATAACTTTTAGATCAAATGTATTACATTCTTCAACATATTTATCTCAGGAGATCACATATTTACTCCAATGATGCTGTCATTCCTCAAAATAATTTTGAAATTGTCTTTAAATTTTCAAAAGCATTCTTCTTTCCCCTGCTGTCTTACACACCCCTCAACACACACACACATATATACTTCTTTTTCGAACAAGAAAAAAAAAAATGGCATTACTGCATCTGAACATCCATTGTATTCATCAAATTGATATCAGAATAACTTTTGGATGCTTCCAAAGACCAAATCCAACCCTAACAATATATTCACAATAGTGCTGAGATAAATTCCCAAAGAAAATCCCAGAAATGTCTTAGTCATGGCAGCTCTATTAGACTGAGCTGAATTGCAAGCCAAGATCCTTACTTATAAAATGACAGGATTCATTTAAAAGTATAAATTGAGATGTGTTTGCTTGAATATTAGTTGTATTACTTAATAGTAATAACAACCAACATTAATGTGGTGCTTATCTGTTTACAAATGATTTCAGGAACATCTTTTTCATTGGAACCCTAAAGTAATCCTTTGACATGCTTACTGAGATGAGGAAAAGGAAAACGGAAAATACCGTGATTTCTGCTCTTTTCCCCTTCCTGATGGCTGGAATGGGGGTGACCACAGAGATCTTGGAAGCTCCATGTTAAAGATGGCAAAGCCTTGTCAGTGGGGGTCTCTGAATGACCATGTGGAACAAAGCCACCTAGCAGTGTGACTGTTCACCTAGGACTTTTCATGTGAGAGAGAAGTAAACTGCTTTTTCTCTTTTAAATCATATTATTTTGGGATCTCTCATTATAACAATTTCATCTGTAACGCTCTCGTTCTTATGTTTACATACCATTTGTTACTACTCTATCCAGTAATCCATGTGGAGGGCAAGCAAATGTTTGTCTCAGTCTCTGCAAATGATTTGATTCAGTTGGTGTTTCTTGTAGCTTTTTTTCACTATTCAGTAGGTTACTTCCTTCTGTTGGTTCACCTCCATCTGCACTCCCGAGGTTCATAACCGGCTCCTCCTGTGTCGAAAGGAGCAAAATATGTCCTTAAAACTGTGTATTTGCCATACATTTTTATAGGTTCTGAGTCATCATATCACAAATCAAATTTCCATTACTAGAATCAAGGCTAACACTTTATAGGAAAATACACAGCTTTATTACTAGCTAATCAGCTGATGCTTAGAACAAGAACTGTGTTATATTTAGCACTGAGTCACTATTTGTGGAATAAATGCTTGAGTCATATTAAATTTCATTATGCTGGGTTTAAAATAGGAGCCCTGGTGGCGCAGGGGTTAAAGCACTGGGTTGCTAACATAAGGTCAGCAGTTCAAACCCACCAGCTGCTTCCTGGGAGAAAGATGTGACAGCCTGCTTCCCTAAAGATTACAGCCTTGGAAACCCTATGGGGCAGCTCTACTCTGTCCTATACAGTCACTATGAGTCAGAACTGACATGATGGCAGTGGGTTTTTTTGGAGGGGTTAGGTTTAAAAATCACAATATTTAAGATAAGATACAGGGCAATAGCAAAAATACCAAAGTTGTTCGGGAAAAGATAACTATCTGTGGTAAAAAAAAAAAAAAAATTCACATTCATTCATCTACTTGAATTTTAAGAAATAGAAGGGAAAATAAACCAAAATCATTCTACGGTTTAGGTTGGGAACACAAAGATTTTCACAGGCCTCCATTTTTCCAGTCTCATGTAAGGGCCAGCTGCTAACGGCTTTAGCTGGGAAACTGCTAGTCACACCTGACCTGGACTGTTTGAGTCTGGGGATTAAGAATGGGGAGAATTGTTAGTCAACCGGTAGGGAATGAAGAGAACACAATTCAATAATAGACTGAAGATAATCCCTTCCTTAAAGAAACGGCTGGGATGTTCTACACTTGATGAGATTTACCTGGGTTTCTTGATGCGCAGAGGCTGTGGGATTCACTTCTGTGGATTGTTCTGAATCTGCATGTTCGATTGTTTTATCTTCGTCCCTCATGATGTATAATTTAAAAAAAAAAGATGACAGAGGGAAGAGGAACAGGTTCTATTTTGAAAGAAAAACAGTAAAAATAAGCAATTTGAAAATCTAACTAAATGAATAATTTGTACTTATCTTTTCCCTTAGAACTCTGAACAGCTAAAACATTTTAAGTTAGACTATTTCAACTTCCAATTCCTAATTTTTTCTGTGATTCCAATATATTATCCTCATTCTTACCTATCTTTTCATCTCTCTTGAAAAATTCCTTGCTGACCAACCATATTTTTATATTTCTCCCCCATCCTGTATTTTGAGTTATAACTTCAAAACATTCCAAGCAATAAACCCAAACAAACCCATTGCTGTCGAGTCGATTCCAACTCATAGCAACCCTTATAGGACAGAGTACAACTGCCCCATAGGGTTTCCAAGGAACTCTCAATGACTCCTTCCAGGCAATTTACTGTCAAATTGTCCTCTCTAATGACCCAAATTGATGAAGCAGGAAAGCTCCAGGTAATTTGCCAATGTTGATATGAGGAATGACTCACCAAAGGTAAACCTACAGATTACATCATTTTCAGAGAAACCAGAGTCACTAGTTCTTGCCAGGTTCTTACTTCTAAATCAATTAGCGACAATATCTTAGACACTGTGCTAAGTGCTATTGTAGTCACTTGTCATAGTGACACATTCTTTGTCCTCCATGGGCTTACAATATATCAGGAAAAATAAACAAAATAACTAGAAAATCTGTAAGGCAGACCTATAGGTTGACTCAATCAATACACACTTCAACATCTACAGAGACTGAAAAGCCAAATATTCCAATTCCTAACCATGTTTGCAGCTAGAGGTGCCTATGTGTCATAGTTCTGTCTAATGAAATACCAGTGGGAGGCACTGGGGAGGGCTTCCATTCCCAAGCATAAGGCAAAGCCTTCTGACGATCATACTTGTTTACTCTTTGCCCTCTAACACTCTATCTTCTCCTTCCTAGAATGGAGATACGATGCTTGGAGGTGCAGCAGCCATCTTTCAACCATGAGAATAAAAGACCTAGACTAAGGATGGTAGATAAATAAGACAGCAGGTTTCTTGACATCCTTGAGTTGCTTCATCAGTCTTGGACTGCAGTTACTTTGAAATAATTGCTTAAACCACTAGTAGTCAAGTTTTCTTTTACAGGTAACTAAATTTATTCCCAAAACAACAAGTGCAATGAGTATTAGAGGAGCAAACTACAATCTTTAGTGAAACCAAAGAGAAAATTGGGCTAGAGAAAGGAAAATCTAGTTCAACACACCTCTGACTGTCTAATATGTGGCAGGCATTACGCTAGGCTCTAGAGACAAGGTTAAAAAGACAGAATCCTTTAACAGCAGTTTAACAAAGTGTTGAGATGCTTGTGTTTAAAATTTCAAAGAAAATTATATTCTACCACCACGATCCTTTTTCTTCCCTATAAAACACAATGTTAACCAGAGTGACATCTTAAAAAGGCTTTAGTTTGATTATTAATTATGTATAACATATATATGTATAGCCATAAAAAAACCAAACCCCTTGCCATCAAGTCGATTCTGACTCATAGCAACTTTATAGCACAAAGTAGAACTGCCCCACAGGGTTTCCCAGGAGTTGCCAGTGGATTTGAACTGCCGACCTTTTGGTTAGCAGCCAACCTCTTAACCACTACACCATCAGGGCTCCACGTACAGCTATCCACACATATATATCATATATGTATGATGTTATTGTTAGGCGCCGTCAAGTTGATTCTGTTTGACTCATAGCAACCCTATGTACAACAGAAAGAAACACTGCCCGGTCCTGCACCATCCTCACAATTGTTATGCTTCAGCCCATTGTTATAGCCTCTGTGTCAATCCACCTCATCGAGGGTCGTCTTCTTTTTTGCTGACCCTCTACTTTACCAAGCATGATGTCCTTCTCCAGGGACTAGTCCCTCCTGATAACACATCCAAATTGCGTAAGATGAAGTCTTGCCATACTCGCTTCTAAGGGGCATTCTGGCTGTACTTCTTCCAAGAGAGATTTGTTCATTCTGGCTGTACTTCTTCCAAGTGAGATTTGTTCATTCTTCTGGCAGTCCATTGTGTATCTGAAATTCTCCCACATCATAATTCAAAGGTGTCAATTTTTCTTTGGTCTTCCTTATTCATTGTCCAGCTTTTGAAAGCATATGAGGTGACTGAAAATATCATGGCTTGGGTCAGGTGCACTTTAGTCCTCAAAGTGACATCTTTGCTTTTCAACACTTTAAAGAGGTTTTTTGCAGCAGATTTGCCCCACGTAATATGCCATTTGACTTCTTGACTGCTGCTTCCATGGATGTTGATTGTGGATCCAGGTAAAAGGAAATCCTTGACAAATCTTTTTTTTTTTTTAGGATGATCATGTGCTTTTCATTCTTTTTTTAATTTTTTTTATTGTACTTTAGATGAAGGTTTACAAAACAAATAGTTTCTCATTAAACAGTATACATATTGTTTTATGACTATGGTTAACAACCCCACAGCATGTCAACACTGTCCCTTCTCAACCTTGGGTTCCCTATTACCAGCTTTTCTATCCCCTCCTGCCTTCTAGTCCTTGTCCCTGGACTGTTGTGCCCCATTAGTCTCGTTTTGTTTTATGGGGCTGTCTAATCTTTGGCTGGATGGTGAACCTCGGGAGTGACTTCATCACTGAGCTAAAGGGTGTCCAGGGGCCACACTCTCAGGGTTTCTCCAGTCTCTGTCAGACCAGTAAGTCTTGTCTTTTTCTGGGAGTTAGAATTTGTTCTACAGTTCTCTCCAGCTCTGTCCAGGACCATCTACTGTGATCCCAGTCACAGCAGTCAGTGGTGGTGGCCGGGCACCATCCAGTTGCACTGGACTCAGTCTGGTGGAGGTCGTGGTAGTTGTGGTCCATTAGTCCTTTGGACCAATCTTTCCCTTGTATCTTGTTTTCTTCATTCTCCCTTGCTGCTGAAGGGGTGAGACCAGTGGAGTATCTTAGATGGCTGCTCACAGGCTTTTAAGACTCCAGATGCTACTCACCACAGTAGAATGTAGAACATTTTCTTTACAAAGTGTGTTATGCCAGTTGAGCTACATGTTCCCCGAGACCATGGTCCCCACAGCCCTCCACCCAGCAATTCAGTCCCTTAGGGAGTTTGGATGCATATATGGAGCTTCCATAACCTTTCCTGGTACAGACAACTTAAATCTTTTATCCATTTATCATGATGTTGCTTATTGGTCCAGTTGTTAGGATTTTTGTTTTCTTTACTTTGAGGTGTAAACCATACTGAAGGTTGGGGTCTTTGATCTTCATCAGTAAGTGCTTCAAGTCCTCTTCACTTTCAGCAAGCAAGGTTGTGTCATCTGCATATTGCAGGCTGTTAGAGTCTTCTTCATTTAGTCCATCTTCTTGGATTATTCGCTCAGCATACAGATTGAGTAAGTATGGTGAAAGGATACAACCCTGACACACGTTTCTTGACTTTAAACCACTCAGTATTCCCTTGTTGTGTTGGAACGACTGCCTCTTGGTCTATGTACAGGTTCTGCATGAGCACAATTAAGTGTTCTAGAATTCCCATTCTTCGCAGTGTTATCCATGATTTGTTAATACATGTGTATATATATGATGTATATGTATACATATGTATCATATATGTGAGTGTATGATATATATGGTGTATATATATGTGTGTATTTTTCTTTTTATTTAAAAGCTTACTCCAAAGTTTAGACTCATAATGAGAAAGACAGGCATTTTGGTAGGAAAATGTTGGGCTCAGAGAACTTTTGGCTTGAAAGCACTGAGGCATGAAAACCAGAAGTGCGTGAGGGGAAACTTTGCTGGAGCATGTGGTGGAGGCTGAGAGTACTGGGAGATGAGGTTCGAGAGTGAGGTACAGAAGATATCCTATCCCTAAACCACGGTCCTTGGCCTTCGCCCTTTGAAGGAAGTGACTGCTAATATTATGGTAATTGATAAAGTCTACTGGTTCTGGAGTTAGACAAACCTGAGTCTGAAGTCTAGTTCCATCATGTACCAAATTGCTTAGCCTCAGTGTAACTAATTCCTTATGTATATAGAGACAAGAATAGTTCCAACTATGCACATAATAGTGTTGAACACACCATGTTCAACAGTGTTGGTTATTGTTAGTCACTCATATTCCTTCTCCCTGATTATCATAAATTTCTAAGAATCTTTTTGCTTTTTCTATTAAGTAGGGCAAGATGTTCCCAGTCTTGAAGAATCTGCTACTTATCCTATTGATTTTCTTTCATCAAGCTTTTCTTTCTTTCAAGGCCAACTTCTTGATTAGGTAGATGTCATACTCACCACTCTCATTCCTTCCTTCACCTTCCTCCTTAGTAGAATTACTTATAAACTCTCGAGCAGTGTCACTGAAATCACTTCCTTTATCAAATTCCCAAAATCAGCAATTCTGCCACTTACAAAAAATGTTTTAAAATAATCAGCAAGTGTAAACTATTATTTTTAGTAGACAAAGTACTGACTAAAATGGAGCCTTTGAGAACTTAGTTTTTGATGTTATTCTGGTCCTTTTTAACATAAGCAATAAAATTTGGCATTTTGCATGGTATATGCTGTCTGGGGGAATTTACATAATTTTGTTCTGTATTTAAAAAAAAATTTCCTATTCTCCTCTACTCTCCATTATGAATGCCAAAGTATTTATTTTAGATCTGAGGGGTACTGCAGAAAGAAAGGGTAAAATAAAATGCCAGATGCTAATATCTTCATAAATTCAATATTACAACTTAAAACTGGCCGCTCTGTTGGTTTATTCTTTGCTATGTTTCTGTTTCCAGAAGAACACTTAAACCACCTCGGTAATGCCTTAAATTTAGGGAAATCAAGAAAACTAGTTTTATTTAAACCAGTTACATTCATGGCATTTCCAGTAGTTCAGTCATTTTTTTTTTTAATTGTGCATTAAATGAAAGTTTACAGAGCAAATTATTTTCCCATTCGATAGTTTCTATATAAAGTATTCCATAACATTGGTTTCATTCCCCAAAATGTGTCAGCACTCTCATTTCCTTCCTAGGTTCCCTGTTTCCTTTTGTCCTGATTTTCAACCCCTTCCTGCCTTCTCATCATTGCTTTTGGGAAAATATTGCTCTTCTGATCTCATATAATTGATTGTTCTAAGGAGCATGTTCCTCTCGGGGGTTACTGTTTATTTTATGGGTCTGTCTATGGTTTAGCTGAAAGGTGGTCTCCAGAAATGGCTTCATTTCCAGTTCAGAAGGGTGTCTTAGGGCCATAGTCTTGGGGGTTTCTTCAGTCTCTGTCAAACCAGTAAGTTTAGTCTTTTTTGTGAATTTAATTTTTTGTTCCACAGTTTTTCTACTGCTCTGTCTGCTCTGTTGTGATCCCAGTCAGAGTGGTTGGTAGTGGCAGCTGGGCACCAGCTGGTTCTTCTGGTCTTCAGGTCATGTAGGCTATGGTTCATGTGGTCCATTAGCCCTGTGGACTAATTGATCCCTTGAGTCTTTGGTTTTCTTCACTCTCCTTTGCTCTGGATGGTAAGAGACCAATAGCTGTATCTTAGATGGCCACTCACAAGCTTTTAAGACCCCAAACGCTAGTCATCAAAGTAGGATGCAGAACTCTATCTTTATGAACATGTTGTGCAATTAACATAGATGTACCCCGAGTCTATGGTTCTCCCACTTCAAGCCTAGGAACTTCATCCCACGAGGTGTTTGGTTATGTCTAAGAAGTTATCCTGACTGTGGCCCTTGTGTACTCTACTGTCTATATTAATATATAAGGAGTACCTACAGTTACATATGTAAAAATACCTACCACCAAACCTGTAACTGCAGGCAGGTGTGTTTCCTGTCATTTGGTTTTGAAATTACAACAATATGTCAAAGAAATCAGAAAATAAGCAAAAATGACATTTGAGGGGCCATAGAAATGTCACAAAATCTTTACTCATACAGAGGCTCTAAAGGCCTCACTCAGACCTCATTATCTGTTATTTTGAAAACAATTCTAATGAGCTTGCTCATCTAGTTTCCAAACCCTCAGAAGATAAGATGCTATGAATTAAAATGTAGGAAGATACTGCTATTCTAGAGGCAAACTGGGAGCAGCATGAGTAACAGCTAACAATGAAGGAGAAGGAAAGATGGCAGTCTAAGTTCAAAAATGAGGGCATAATTATGTCTTCCACAGAAGATATTCATAGCTTTGACCTGTCAAGCATCTTTCCCCCCTTCTTTTCATAAACAGTACACTCATTTTATTTTGTGGAACATACCCTTTCCTATTCCGCATCTGGAGACCTGGTGGCACAGTGGTTAAGAGCTCAGCTGCTAACCAAAAAGTCAGAAGTTCGAATCCACCAGCTGCTCCCTGGAAACCCTATGGGACAGTTCTACTCTGTACTATAGTCAGAATCTACTCGATAGCAACAGGTTTGATTTTGGTTTTTTGTTTTATTCCCCATCCATGTGGTTCAGGTGAGAATGTCATTCTCACCTCCGCATGCTTCATGCCCGACCCAATGCTCCAGAGGTGAACACAGACCCAGGCCCAGGCCTGGCTGATGAGAGAACTCCTTCCCCTAGTCAACTGATCATTTTAGGCATAAGCATAGGACTTATACCTGGCCAGTGAGGGACAGCTTTGGGGTGTTTACTGGAACCATTGGAAAAGAGTTCTCTTTCTGTTGGGTGGTTAAGCTTAGACTTGTTGTTGACAATCCTGGTGACACCCAAAGTCTCTCAAAGAATGAAGTGACCACAGAGCAAAGCAGATTCTTGATACAGAAAGAGAAAGTCCCAAATGAATGATCATATTGTTGGTACACCTGTGCCTAAGTTACTTAGTGCTGCTGTAACAGAAATACCATAAGTGGGTGGCTTTAAAGTAGAGAAATTTATTTTCTCACAGTTCTGGAGACTAAAAACTTCAAATTCAGGGCATGACTCTGAGGGGAGGTCCTTCCTTACTGGTAACCCCTGGAGTTCCTCAGTGTCTATTCTGCTCTTTTTATAACTCAGAAGTGATTAGATTTACGACCCACCCTACTCTGATATCAACTCTTTAACATTTCAAAAGAAAACCTCTAGTTCTAAACAGGGTCATTTATAAAAGCACAGGGGTTAGAATTTCAACACCTATTTTTGGGGGGGATACAATTCAATCCATAACAACCTGGAAGCAGCTACTTTTCAGTTATGTAAGTCAATAATTTCCTTTTATTGATTAAGCCGGTTTGAGTTGTGTTTCTGTCACTTCATCAAATGAATTCTCACTACTAACCTTCACACCTGAACTGGACCTCAAAGATCCCCTGTATGATAACAGGTGTTTAAAAAGGTGATTCTGCATCTTCAAAAAAAGGAAAAGAAAAAAAATTAAGTGGGAATATTTTCTGTTTTAAGTGGCATTAAAATACATAGCACACTTTTCTTTAATATTCAATAAAATAGGTTTCAGTTACCCATAAACTTTTGTTGTTATTGTTAGTTGGCTTTAAACCCAGAAAATTAACTGAAGGGAAATGCTTTGTTCTTCAATGATGCTGGTTAAATTAAATGTTACTGTAGTTAACGGGACTTAATTTTTTTTCCCTTGTGTTCATAGAAGTCTTCTAAAATTTAAACACTTAACTCTTTGGTCCCAGAGAAGGTTAAGGGAGCAATTAAGAATCCATCTGAGATGCTGGGTGTCTGAGACAGAAAATTTAAAAGAGGGGAAGTATAAGGAAACTAGATGGTTTCCAAGTAACTAAGAATCATAGGTTAAGAGAATGATAAAAGTTGGAAAAGTCTTTAGAAATTATCTAGTCCAACCTCTTCAATATTCAAATGAGAAAACTGAAGCCTAGAGAAACCATGTAACTTTTCTCAGCTAACACAGCCAACATCTGCCATACGTCATAGAACTTTATAAAAATTGGTGAAATGAGATAGCTCTTTAATCTATGTCTTTGACTTCGTGTGTGCTGTTTTTTCCAACCAAATCACTGCATTAGATTTTTACATTGTTTACAATAATATTTTGTTTAAAATACCACATCATATTTACCCATATTCAATTATGTTTTTTTTCAATTGTTGCGCTTTAAGTGAAAGTTTACAACTCAAGTTAGTCTCTCATACAAAAATTTATACATACATTGTTATGTGACCTTAGTTGCTCTCCTTATACTGTGACAGCACACTCCTCCTTTCCACCTCTGATTTCCCGTGTCCATTCAACCAGCTCCTGACCCTCTCTGCCTTCTCGTCTCGCCTCTGGACAGGAGCTGCCCTTTTAGTCTCATGTATCTGCTTGAGCTAAGAAGCACACTATTCACGAGTATCATTTTATGTTCCATAGTCCAGTCTAATCTTTGTCTGAAGAGCTGGCCTCGGAAATGGTTTTAGTTTTGGGCTAACAGAGTCAATTGTAAGTTTTAAAACAGATTCCTAAAGCAAATATAAATATTTTCATTTGCCGCTTGTATTATCTTCAGATTTGCTCTTTCACATTGTGATGAATGCTATAGAGTTTATTTATGGACAACATTGATGGCAAAGCAAATGGAATTAAAACATTTATTCTATTCTCATGGCAAATATTGTTCACATAATCTGAATTATGAGGTAACTGACTAGTGACAATTTGCTACTTAGGTACAACTTAAGAGTCTAATAAGCAAGGAGTGTTTCTTTTTTAAAAATCCAGTTATAGTAAGATGCTTTGAGGGATTTTTGCTTATTAGAAAACTGTACTGAGATCTATAAAGGCAAGGTTTGCTTTAGATAAACACTAAAAATGCCTATACACAGAAGCAACAGGTGTTTCTGCTTCTCAATCAAGAAACCGCATTATTCAGACTGATACAACAGCTTGTGCATGAGAAAAAAAATTTATCCTGCTTAAAATGACAAAATTTCATAGATTTTATAAATTCAGTAAATATCTTGATTTTAACCACAGCCCTATGACTCAAATACAGATTTCAATAGAGGAATGAGGTTTGATTCTTCTAACAGCACTCTCCTACAAAGCATAACAGCCAAGGGACATGGCTCTTATGAGCACTGTGATTGCCCACTTGCTTGTGTGTGAGTCGGCCAAGTCCTTTTTTTTTTTTAAATTTTTTTTTAATTGTACTTGAGATGAAGGTTTACAGAGCAAATAGTTTCTCATTAAACAGTCAGTACACATATTGTTTTACGATACTGGTTAACCATCCCATGACATGTCAACACTCTCCCTTCTCGACCTAGGAGGACCCTTTTTTTGGTGAAAATATACATAGCCAAAATTACATCATTTCAGAAGTTTCTACACGTACAATTCAGTGACATGGATTACATCCTTCCAGTTGTGCTGCTATTCTCACTATCCTTTTCCAGATTATTCCATCACCATTATCTTCAACTCACTGCCCTCTAGGCTTCCCATCAAACCTTTTGAGTTACTGTGGTCAACTTGATCTCCCATAGATAATTCTTTTTTTTTGGACCTTAGATGAAGGTTTGCAGAACAGATTCTCATTAACAGTTCGTACACATATTGCCCTACGACAATGGTTAACAACCCCACGACATGTCAACACTGTCCCTTCTCAACCTTGGATTCCCTATCACCAGCTTTCCTGTCCCCTTCTTCCTTCTAGTCCTTGCCCCTGGACTGCTGTGCCTCATTAGTCCCATTTTGTTTTATGAGGCTGTCCAATCGCCGGCCGAACGGTGAACCTCGGGAGTGACTTCACCACTGAACTAAAAGGGTGTTCGGGTGCCATACTCTTGGGGTTTCTCCAGTCTCTGTCAGGCTGTAAATCTGACTTTTTTTTTTTTGGGGGGGGGAGTTAGAACTTTGTATTCAGACATTTTTACAGGACTTATCCACACACTTAGAAACTACCTCTGACTTAATTTGTGCTTTATTTTCCAGTACTAGGAACATGTACAACCATAGAGCTATGGACTTGAAAGGACAGTCTTCTTAGTCTTTTCTCCAAACTTAAGAGAGAACTGCACTTAACAGATCAAGAATATGAGCAGTTCTGTATAATTATATGTACAAACCAAAGCCACACCAGTTGGGTTGATTCTGGCTTGGACCACCAACCTTTTTGTTAGCAGCTGAGCGCATTAATCGTTTTCACCACTCAGGGACTCCAATTATACCTACACACATGGATAAATATGTAAATAAATAGAAAACAACAACAACAAAAAACCTGTTAACAGTAGTTGCCTTTAGACAAATGGAATCGGAGTGCTTGAACTTTCATTTTTCCTCTGTTTCTGTATTGTTAGGATTTTTACAATAAAAAATTTCTTATGAAATTATAAATACATTTTTAAAAATCTATGCAATTTTTAAAGTTCTAGAGAAAAGAAAATTATATAGCTCTCCTTGGTAACAGTATTTTTCATAGATAAAAGCTGGTAATTTGACATAGGTAACTCAATCTCATCTACAACAATTTAAGGTCGTTTTTTATTTATGGTTTTCAAAGAAGATGAGGAACTGGCTAGAATATCCTACAGCACTAATTTTCAAATATGTTTAAAGCCAAAAATCTTTCATCAAGTGAAAGCTTATCCTGAAATCCAACAAATGAAACAGATACAGGAGGAACTGTTGGAGCCTTGTCCGCTCACCCCTGCATCTCCTGGCAAGTGAAGTACACTCTGAAAACCACTTCTGTAAATATACTTTTATATTCAGAGCAATATTTGTTACATCAGACTTCTCTTTTTCAGGTAATCTTAGTCGTCTAAATGTTTAAAGGTGCTTTCTGTAACATACCAGAGGAAGTAAAAGAACTATCAGTTTGCAAATGTTCACAGGCTCTTGGTCAACTAAAATATGCTTACTGCTATGAACTGAATTACTGCTAAAAGATCATTACATGGATAAGCACTGGTTATTCTTGTTGATTTTTTGTCTGTGATATGGACAGGCTGATATTTAATGAAGTGTTCTTATTGAGAATTTACATGTATTGCTGGAGTACTCTATGTGCTGTATCCATGCATTTAAAAGAACACCACCATGAGTGTTCATTAACTGTGCTACAATGATTATCATAATAATAACCTCCTACCTTTGGTGTTCATTCATTCATGTGTTGAGAGTGTAGGCCCTCATTCTCAAATAAAATGTATGCTTTATTTCTATATAAAACATACAGAAACATTCCAGTTTCCGGGTCGTGCTAACTGTGATCTAACGCTCATTTCCCAAAAGGAGCCTTGCCCCTCAGTGAGGAACTTAGATCAGATTGCAAGACAGGTTTTAAAACTTTCCTTGATAATTAATTACTAATGACTAAGAGCGTTTCCCTAAACAAGAACTAATTACCTTATCTGAAAGTGTTAGGTGTGCCAACCACATGGGGCCAAGTTACAGAAGGAAAACAACTACTATTCTATTTGGGTAATTGATATAGTGCTTTTGTTGAATCATGACATAAAACACTATATAATGAGATAAGAATAAAAGGAACTCACCCTTGGGTAGGAAGGAACCCAATACCTGCTTTGCTCTTTAATCTCTCTCCCCACCAAGCTCAAATGTATTTAATCCAAAGTTTAAAATATTATTTCTAGACCTACTAATACCAGAATCTCCAGACATTGAACCTAGGAATTGAACCTAAACCTCCCCAAGTTTGGCAGACGCTACTTATATTACCTACCCAACAGGCATGTATTCAGGTACGCCAGTGGGTCCCTTCCGCAGCCCTAGGGATGAATCATGATTGGTATAAATCAATCTAACTCCATTTCTCTTTGCCTTTTGTTGGTACAGGGGTGAGCATGATTAATTTCTTGCCAATGGAATGGGACTGTAGACAGGGACTGTGTTTCTTGGAATTGTAGCACATGAAGAAGAAGTCAAGATTAGCAAAGAGAAAAATGATATCACTGAGCTACTGAACAAACCCTGGAACCACTTACCTCCAGACGTTTTGTAAAAGTAAACTTGTATTTTTTAAGGCACTTTTGGCCAAATATCCTGCTAAAATCTATAGCCGTTGAGTCGATTCTGACTCACAGCAACCCTACAGGACAGAGTATTGCTGCCCCATAGGGTTTTCAAGGCTGCATTTTTACAGAAGCAGATTGCCACAACTTTCTCCTGTGACGGAGCTGGTGGGTTTGATCCAATGGCAGTTTGGTTAGCAGCTGAACACTTAACCACTGCATCACCAAACCAAAAAAAAAAACCAAACCCGTTGCCACTGAGTCACTTCCAAGTCATA
The DNA here is from genome assembly GCF_000243295.1 of Trichechus manatus latirostris. Lineage (NCBI taxonomy): Eukaryota > Metazoa > Chordata > Mammalia > Sirenia > Trichechidae > Trichechus > Trichechus manatus. Next base: position 4,251,999 of record NW_004444007.1, read on the forward strand.
GCAACCCTACAGAACAGAGTAGAACTGCCCCCCATAGGGTTTCCAAGGAGTGGCTGGTGGATTTGAACTGCTGGCCTTTTGGTTAGCAGCCTTAATGCTTAACCACTGTGCCACCAGGGCTCCTCAAATATCCCGTTACTTGCAGCCAAAAGCATCCTGACCAACATAACATGAGATTTTGATATGGAGTCAGCTCTGAGAAGCTGTGGTGAGGAGCAACGATGAGGAATCTTTGGCTTAAACATGTCTTCCTAGTTTCTTGTTTTTCTTTCTTTTTAATCTTTTATTGTGTTTAAGGTAAAAGTTTACACAGCAAACTTGGGTCCCATTTGACAATGTCTACACAAATTATTCAGTGACATTGGTTACATTTTCCACAATGTGTCACCATTTTCATTCATTCCATTCTGGTTGTACCATTTCCAGTACTCTAGTTTCCCTGCCCCCTTAACTTCTCATCTGTGCTTCAATTTTTGACCATTTGGTTTTATATATATATATATTTTTTAAGGAGCTCATTACTCACAGGTGATATTCTTTATTTTATGCGTCATTCAGTTATTTAGCTAAAAGGTAACCTCCCAAGATAATTTCAGTTTAATGTTTAAAGAGTATCTTGGGGTGAAAATCTCAGGGAGTCCTCTAGTCTCAACCAGTCCAGTAGTCTGCATTTTTTTAAAGAATTTGAGTTCTGTTCCACATTTTTATCCCATTCTGTCAGGATCTATCTACTATGGCCCTGATCAGAACAGTTGGTAGTGGTAGCCAGGCACCACCTAATTCTTCTGGTCAGGGTAGATGAGGCCGTGGTTTGTGTACACTGTTAGTCCTGTAGACTACTTTCTTTTCTGAGTTTTTGGTTTCCTTCTTTGTCTTCTGTGCTGGATGAGACCAACAGTTGTATCTTAGATGGCCATTCACAAGCTACTCACCACACTGGGATGTAGAACATAAACTTTAGGGAACTATATTATGCCAATTAACTGAGTTGTCCCATAAGACTATGGTCCTAAGCCTTCAAATCCAGAAAACCAATTTTGCGAGGTGTTTGGTTATGTCTAAGAAGTATCCTTCACTGTTTACTCTATGTGGTTTATTATATATATAAAAATATACATGGATGCACACACATACCCCTATAGATACATCTATCTGTGTACACATAGTACTCATATATTCATACCCTTGCATGTACATGCTATACACATAGTTGTGTAACCATACACATATTTTTTGGTTGTTGTTGATGTTGCTGCAAAATTATATTTGTCATATCCTTTACCAAAAATGTCTTTTTCTGTGTGCGCTTCTTAGTAACATCATTTACCTTGGCCAAGCTGTGTGCAATTCACCCACAATCAATGCTGCCTTTCCCATCATCAAAAATAATAAGTGTCTACTATCTTGAGAGTGCTTCCCCTTCTCCTCCCCACCAATCCCTGGTAACCACCAACGATCACTGGTCTCTGTATATATATCTATTCCTGTCTTCTTATAAAAGTGCGATCATAAGATATTTGTCCTTTTGTGATGGACGTATTTCTCTCAGCATAATGTCCTCCAGATTCACCCACATTATAAGATGCTTCAAGGACTCATCATTACTCTTAATGGCTGTGTGGTATTCCATTGTATGTATGTACCACATTTTGTTTATCCCTTCATCCGCTGTTGGGCACTTAGATTGTTTCCATTTTTTTTGCTATTGTGTATAATGCTACAATGAACATAGGTGTGCATATGTCTGTCTGTGCAGGATCATGAGGTATTTCTGTTTCTAGCTTTTTGAGGAAGCGTCATACCATTTTCCATAGTGACTGTACCAGTTTTCAATCTCACCAGCAGTGGATAAGGGTTTCAATCTCCCCATATCCGTGCCAGCATTTATTTTTTTGTTTGTTTTTTAATCAGTGCCATTTTTGCAGAGCTGAGATGGTATCTCATTGTAGTTTTGATTTGCATCTCTCTAACGGCTAATGATTGTGAGCATCTTGTCATGTGTTTGTCGGCTGCTTGAATATCCTCTTTGGTGAAGTGTCTATTCATGTCCTTTGCTCATTTCTTGATTGGATTGTTTGTCTTTTTGTTGTTGAGTTGTTGAAGTTTTCTATACATTTTAGAGATTAGATCCTTGTCATATATGTCGTTCCTGAAGACTTTTTCTCAGTCTGTAGGTTGTCTTTTTACTCTTTTGTTAAAGTCTTTCGATGAGTGTAAGTATTTAATTTTTAGAAGGTGCTAGTTATCTAATTTGTCTTCTGTCGTTTCTGCATTTATAGCTGTGTCTGATAATATAGATAATCTAATTTTTTAAAAAATTAGGTCCCATAGTTTTGTCCCTATGTTATCTTCCAGGAACTTTATAGTTTTAGCTTTAACATTTAGGTCTTTGATCCATTTTCAGTTAGTTTTTGAGTACCTCCATAGCTTCTTGACACAGTCCAAAATCTTCAGAGGATTTAAAGGTCAGAACACTGCCTTTGTACTGCTATTTCTCAAAAATGTGCAGGAAATGACATTTTAGTAGCTAAAAATCAGTGGCAATTTTTTCACCACCATTATTTTAGGCAACAGAGAAGATAAAAATATTGTAAGATTATATATTGCTCTTCTCCATCCCTGAAATTCAATAGTCCATATTTTAATATTGAGTTAAAAAAAAATTGGGTTTATAAGCATTTCATTGTTGTCTAAATTTCTAGTCATGCAACAAACAAAAGAACAACAATGAAGCCACTGCCACTCCTGCCTGGGTCTTCATTTCTGGCTTTGCCTACTTTGTAAAATTCTTCTAGTCATTCAAAATGTAGCTCAAATGTCACCTTCTCAATTAGTATTCCCCAGCTCCATGTAGGCTAACTCTTTTCCTCTTTTATCTCTCTCAAGATTCATTCATTCATTCAACAAATACCTGTTAAGCTCTTGCTATACTCTAGCCCTTGTGTTAGGGATTTAGAAGGGAATCTAACATAGTTCCCATCCTCAGAACTTGCAGAACTGTTGGCGGAATGACAGATAATTCCTTAAGCAATCACAATGAATCGTGCTAAGTGTTTCAGTTTTAGGTATGTGAGACAGCAATCCCATTCCTCCATAACCAGTGGCATACAACAGGCATTTACTGAGTTTCTGTGGTGTTCCAAGAGATGAGTAAGATGCAGTCCCTGTTCTTCAAGTGGGGACAAAGTCTGCTATCGGTTCACCAAAACCAGTGCCTGGGCACACAGATAGTCAACATTTTCCAGTCTCCCTTGTAGGTCAGTGTGACATGTAACTGAGTTCTGGCCAATGGAATGTGGGCATAAATAATGTAAGCTACTTCCAGTCCTGGTCCAAAAGAAACCTCTCATGCAATGCTCCATATACCCTTTCTTTCCCTGTTCACTGCCTAGAAACTAAGGACTCCAAGGTCTTAGGGGATGGCAAAGTCATAACATAAAACAAGTCTAGGTACCTGAATCACTGAGGGGAAGGCCACAAGCTGAACACCCGAGTAGACTTTATATAAGTGAGAAATAAGCTTCTACTGTGTTAAGTTACTGAGATTTTTAGAATCCATCTGTTATAGCAGCTGGTGTTATCTTAAGGTAATTTAATTATAATATGATAAATGTAGGAATAGTTAAACATGTGGAAGGAAGCATTGCACTGTCTGGCTGGGGTCAAGTGATGTTTGAATCAAGCCGTAGATGACTTAGTCTAAAGACCATTCCAGGTAAACACACCCACCGCACGAGCAAAGCACAAGGTGTGAAAAAGGAAAATGCATGTAAGGAATTCTATGCAGTTCTATATTAACCAGAACAAATGTGGAGCAGCTGGAGAAAAATGGACATAAAAGCCATGAGTGTGAACCCTTGCCCTGTTGCTTCCTAGTTGGGGCATCTCGGGCAAGTTATGTACCTAGTCTGGACACGTTTCCTCTTCTTTAAAATAGTGATAATGCCTCTGTCACAAAGTACCTCTTGGGGTCCTAACACAGTCCCCCACTCTTTCATCTTCCTTTTGTAAGAAGCCATGTGTGTGTTGCACTGAAGAGGACAGATGAGGGCAACAAGCTTTATAGTCCTTCTTGTAAAGCACAGAGAAATAAATAATAGATTTTTAAAAAGAAGTTGACAAGATATATTTAATAACTTTATAGGGCCATTGAAACTCTCTAGAACTTATCATAATTGCACCTTCCTTAACATGTATGACATGTCACTATAAGATACCTTACTTTATGGTCACATTCTTTATATGTGTGTGTTTACAGAAGTACATACACAGGAAGCTCCATTTTCCCACATACTATGCTCCCAGGCTTTGTGTGAGAAAGAAGATGTAAATATTTTTTACCTCAGAGGGAAAATATCTTAAAAAGGAGTAGCTGTTGAGGCTGCTTATGTACAACCAAACACCTTGTGGGATTTCGTTCCTTGGTTTGGAGGTTTAGGGTAATGGTTTTATGGGACATCTCAGTTAACTGGCCTAATGATATGTTTAGTGTTTCTGTTCTACCTCCTAACTGTGTAGTGCCTAGGGTCTTAAAAACTTGCAAGCGGCCACTCAAGGCCCAATATTGGTCTCCATTCACCTGGAGCAACAGAGGAAGGAGAGTCAGGAATAGGAGGAGGATATGGAATGTGTGGTAATTGCTTCCAAGAACAACTGCCTCCTTTGCCATGAGACCAGAAGACCCGGATGGTACCCAGCTACCATTACTGAACATTTTGACCAAAGATTCCATAGAAGAACCCTGATCAAAAGGGGGGAACTGCAGAACAGAATTTCAAATTCTCACAGACTCTAGGCTTTCTGGAGCCATGGAGGGTAGATGAACCCCTGAAACTACAGCCCTGAGATAATCTTTAAACCTTAAACCAAAAACATCCCCTGAAGTCATCTTAAAACTGAATAACAGTTTAGCATAACTAGTGAAAAAGGTCTACCTTGAGCATTATGCTCTTTTAAGAACTATCTATATGGGATCAAATTGACAAGAGCAACTCAAAAGATTAGATAGGAAACTTAGGGGGCAGTGAGTTTATTTTAATGAGGGAGGAACAACTCACCAAAGGAGGGTGAGAATGGTTGTATAACTCAAAGAATATAATCAATGTCACTAAATTGTACACGAAGAAACTGAATTGTTTTGCTGTGTATATTCTCAACAACAACAACATAAAATTTAGGAAAAAAACAAAACAAAATGAACTAAAAAAAAAAAGTCAGTTGTATATAAACTATGAATGTTGTTAACTGCCATCCAACACATGCCGACTCCAGGCACAACAGGATGATCAGACCATTATGATTCACAGGGTTTTCAATGACTAGTTTTCTAAAGTAGATTTCTAGGCCTTTCTTCCTAGTCTGCCTTAGTCTGAAAGCTCTGTTGAAACCTGCTCAACATTATAGCAACATACAGGCCTCCACTGACAGATGGGTGGTAGCTGTGCATGCAGTACATTGGCTGGGAATCAAACCCATGTCTCCAACATGAAAGGCAAGAATTCTGCCACTGAACGACCACTGCCCCTCAAACTATGAATAGGACTAATAAATAGTAGGCTACGAGCCAGGTAGTCAACAACTATACTTCTTTAAAGATTGTAAGTGAAGAAACGTTTTATATTATACTTGTAGAGTTAAAGGCATCAGAGATAATCTAGTCTATGAGTATCACACTCAAATGCTGTCAGAGGCCAGGCAGGTAATACAGACATGTGAGTCTATGGCAACTGGGGAGGGTATAGCTCTATTGAACGTATCAAATAACCGCAGGCTTCTGGATCTAAGCTTACAGTTTCCTTGCCATGAGATGAAATTGAAGTTTAGAGAGATTAGGTTTAGGTGACTCTTAGAGGCTACATAGCAAGCATGTTAATCAAAGGCAATGCAGAAAACAGAAGCCACTCCAGGTATTTTAAGCAGAAAGGGATTTTATGCAGGGAATTAACTGTTCCCGAGATTGGTGAAAGAGCTAGAAGTGCAGGGTCTAGGCTGGGCCTCCAGGAATAACTCCTGGAACACTAGTAACTGAACCACTAAGGAGTGTACTATTATTGCCACAATCAAAGGCCACCACAGGGATACAGAGTTCAAGAACCACTGTAGCTGTGATCCAGAGGAGCTGGGATCTGAAGGATGCCTGGCCAGCGAACACAGAATGTGTTCACCACCTCCCTTAACAGCCATCCAGCTGGTGCTCCAAGACTGCAATGCTAAGGCTGGCCATCACCACTGCTGTAAGGGCCTCCTAACAGCCACAATGCTGGAGACTGGACGCTGGCATCTCCTGCCTGCAAAAAACAGCCAAAACAGCAAGAAGATGGCCTCTACCTCAACCCTGTCTTCAAAATCTCAGGAAAGGCAGCTACCAGCCAGACTCTAATTTTGCATCCAGAACTCTAGCTGGAAGGGAGTCTGGGAAATGTTTGTCACTTTCCACTTTCTGCTGTAGAAGAAGGCACAACAGAAGCAGGTGGGAACAAATGTGAGGGCCAAATTTCACATCCAGCACAGCACTTAGGTGCAGGGCCCTGGACTTGGACCTAGGTCATCGACACATTTCCACTTATCCTTTAATGCCTTGTATAGAAGTTCAGGAATCCCTGAATGGTGCAAATGGTACTAACCGAAAGGTTGGCAGTTTGAACCTACCCAGATGTGCCACCAAAGACAGGCCTGGTGATCTGCTGCCAAAAGGTCACAGCCATGAAAACCTTATGGAATAGTTCTACTCTGTACATACTGGACTGCCACAAGTCAGGGTTGACTCTATGGCAACTGGTTTGGTGTTTTTTTCTTTTTCCATAGAAGTCCTAAAAAGATGGTAAAAATGTAGTCAACCGAGCCAAAATTCTGAAGACCTTAATATATGCTAGAAAAAGACATTGCGTGAATTATTCACTTTATATCATTAGTATAGCATGAATCACACAGTACCTTATCACTTGTTTAGGTATACTCTGAAGCATTGGATTTTGAGCTACTGAATGGTAGAAACTGTATTTAAGTCACATTTGTATCTCTTGTCCTCATAGGTGCTTGGCACGGAGAAGACACACAGGCATTTGCTGAACTGAAATGTTTCATTCTTGACTTTCCGAGAAAGCATAAACCAGAACGTCAAGAAAATACTGTGTAGCCCCAATAACTGTCAGGTTGAGGCTCCATTACAGAGAAGGGGTGGGGAGAAGGGGTTTTAGTCTTTCACTGAGAACAGAAGCTCACCTGGCTAAGGTATCCGCCCTGCTGAAAGCTGGTGTTGTCGATTTCTTGATGGGGGCTAAAGGAAAGGGCTGCTTCCTACTATTAATTTCTTAGGGCAACAAATCACAGCAGAGGTGAGGGTGAGAAAGGAGTAAGATAACTAGCTGATGCCAGGTAGGTAAAGAAGCTGTGGCCTGAAACTGCGCTTGGAGCAGGTGGTTATATTCTCCAGTCAGTAGGAGCTGATGGGTGTTCACCTAATGCACAAAAGCCACACTTCTCGCTGATTTGGAAACTCACAACAAACAAGGAAAACCCCTTCCGCAGAAACACTAACACAACAGCAAACACACGGGAAAGCCAGAAGCCTAGCAAGGGAAGTTGGGGGGCCGGGAGGAGGGGCACTTGCCCCCCTGGCGAAAGTTCAAGGTGGCGCCGGGTAAGTCGCGGAACGAATCTCCAGGCGCCCCAACTATGAAAGACGCCTGACTGTGGCAGCCAGATAAGAGGGCGGGAAGGCGTTTCTGCTGACTCCTCGCTGCTATTAATCTCTATTCATCTTGAAATTGAGGGGTGAGGTGGGGGTGGGGACGAAGGCTCAATTCAGAGATTGCCTCTAAGCTCTATGACCCTTGCGATGCCCCTGCTGAAAGCCACTGGGTGTACAGCCAGGAGCCAGGCCCACGAGGTTCCCGCTGCGGCTCAGGCTTTTATTTAGCCTTAACATTCTCCAGTGGCCACTCACCTCACGGCCTCCGGCGTTGGAGACCGGGCTCAGTCGATCGATTTAGAAATAGGCTAAAAGAGGTCTGCGGAGAAGCTGACGGAACCCGGTCCAGCCACGACGCGCTGGGTTGTCAGGTTGGCGCATCGTTCCAGGCGGAGCTGGAGGCTGCGATTATCGCAGATAACGAGGCCCGGGGCGCGGAGCCGGGCGTCGGCGGCGCCGCCTTCTCTGCACACTCGCGGCGCGGCCGCGGAGGGGTCCGGCAGGGCGGCGCCGGAGCTAACCCGGGAGCGAGCCCGGGCGCGTCTGGCGCCGACGCTGCCGCCCAGCGCGGCTCCGCGGGGGTTCAGAACCAGTGGCGCTGCGCAGAGTCGCGCGCGATGTCGGGGGGCGTTGCTTCCCCGCGTCCCGCCTTCCCCGGGGCAGTGGCGCCAGGCCCACCTCGCCGAACCGAACCACGGGGCCCACTTCCCCGGACTTGGAGCGGGCACCGGGCGCCGTTTTAGTTGTTCACTTTCGCTAGGTGGCTTCGCCGGCCCCGGTGGCAGGAGGAGCGCGCTCCCCCTGGAAGCTGCCAGGAAAGGCCGCCCAGCGAGCGCGGGCCCAGGCGCCAAGTTTGCCCCGTGATGAAGGAACCCTGGGCAAGGAAGCGCAGCGCTGGCTCGTCAGGAGCTGGGAAAGTGTTGGCTGGGCAGCCAGGTGCTTAGTTCATCGTTCTCTAAATCAGCCTCTAGGAGCCCTGATGGCGCAGTGGTTAAGCGCTGGCTGCTAAGGAGAGGTGGGCGGTTAGACGTACCAGTTGCTCTGCGGGAGAAAAGACCTGTGTATCTGCTCCTGTAAAAAGTACAGCCAAGAAATCACTATGGGGCAGTTCTACTCTATCACATGGGGTCACTATGAGTCTGAATTCACTCCATGGCACCTAACAACAAATCAACTTCTAAATCATGTATTTTTTACTCTGTGTTTTATATGAGTCTTCTGCAGAATGGTGGGAAAACAGGATTCTTTCTTCAGGTGACCAGTTAAAAGGCAGGATAAAAGACTTAGGAATTTCTTCCCCTTTCATACTTCTTTAACATGAATCCGTCTCGCTGTATTGTTTTTAACACTTCCGTCAGCAATTTGATTCTTTTTCATTCGTCACTTTCATTTCTTTGTCTTCCTTTCCTCTATATTCCAGCCACCACCGCCCCACCCCCCGGCCCAGCCTAGTGTGTGTGTGCATAGAAGCAAGTGACCCTTTGAGGTGATTTCTATTTCAGAAATAAAAAAATTTTCTTACCTGTTTTTCACTCCTTTAAGCAAGCTGCAATGCTTTATTTTAACCACCGATTTTCAGGTAAGAGGGACTATCAAGTAAATTTCTTCGTTAGGCAGAAACCACTCATTCCTCTCTCAGTTCCTCTCTTGTGGAGAATGGATGAGCCTAGGCTCCGTCCTACATGTCCTTCTCCACAGCATCTAAGAAATTATTTTCCTAAACAGAACTCTTCCTGTTCTAAAACTCGCAAAAATCCCTAGTGACATCCAGCTTCCTCTTACCACAGGAATGAAATATATTTTTCCTTTTCTTTCAGTCATACGATCTTTGTCCATAGATTACACAATTTGATCAACATGACTTTTGAGAAAATTGAATTTTTTGGCTGAATGTTACTTTGTTGTACAGTTTATCTGAGAGAACTATTTCTGAAAAAGCATTTGTTAATGTTTGAATCCAGTTTGTACAATGCATCTTGGGTTTGTTTAGAATTTGTTCATTCCTCTGCATATACATCTATACCTGCTCACAGCATAAAGTACTTCATGACATAAGCTTCAGGTTCTGTAAATTCACTTGATAAAAATTTATAGTATTTTGATTATGATACACCAAAAGAAATTCAAGTCATTTATCCCAGCTCCCTAATTTCACAAACCAGAAAACTAAAATCCCAGATAAGTTGGGTGACTCAGTCTACTTCACAAAACAAGCCATTCATGATCTTGTAGTGGAATAGTGGGTTCAGAACCCCAAAAGCAAATCTTAACAATTGATGGACTCTTCTGGAATTCCAGTAAAAATATCCTTTGTTATCAATTTTAAATCACTATCAATTGCATAAAATTCTTCTTCATACCTAAAATTTTATTGTTTCATTTTCCATTTCAAAATTTTCTTTGCTAATATAATTGATGTTCTAGAAGAAAAGACTAAGAATAACTGCTCATTTATCATTGATATGTGTATCTGACTACCTGATCTTTTGAGGTAGAAACAAACCAAAAACAAGCATAAAACTAAAACTAAAAACAAAAAAAATTTTTCTTAACAGTCTATTAAAGAATGATCATCCATGAATTTACTTATACTTTTTCTTGGAAATTGTATTTTAATTGTATAATTCCAAGATTAAGTTTCATATGTGTCCTTCCTGTTCTATGATTTACTGGTATTTACTTACCCAGAAACTAGTTCCAAATTTCATGTCCTCTTGTCTGTTATCCTGGGATTTGGTAAATTAATCTGTAAAATATCTCTCAAACTAAGAATATTGCCAGTTAGTTAGCTACATGTTTTTTAGACCCTTCAAATATCATTGACTATTTCATAAGGAATGTTTAATTAGACTAAGGATATACCCATTACTCCTTGCCATCAAGTCGATTCTGACTCATAGCGACCCTATAGGACAGAGTAGAACTGCCCCATAGGGTTTCCAAGGAGCACCTGGTGGATTTAAACTGCAGATCTTTTGATTAGTAGTTGTAGCTCTTAACTGCTACGCCACCAAGGTTTCCACACTAAGAATATAGTACTTCATTATAAGTGAAGGCGCCCAGCATTAAGTACACTTGATGATTACTTTTCTTTTATAAAACACATCAGCAATATATTTCCAAGTCTAAACTCCACTTACTTTAAGTCAAACTCTGCCTTTGGTATTCATTTATGATGGTGTAAATTTTTAAATTAGGATTCATATACGGACTACTACGGAACGTATAAAGTATTTGAATACTGGAAAACAGAAATAAAACAGAAATTAATATCTTTAAAAACAAAAGTCCTTTTCTTTTGAATTCACATTTTAATATTATATGCTTACAAGTTGAGATTTATTTTAAAAAGTATTCTCTTGCAGTGAGTTCAGTATCTTTTATTCATCTTCCTACAATGATTTCAGAAGTGATTAGCTAAATATATTTAAAGAATCAGACTCTGGTGAACAATGAAATCATTAAAAAGGGCTTGTTTTCATTAATATGCTATTAATAGAAAAGAGATAACCAGTGAGTCTTCTTCATATCCAGGCTCACTGTGGATAGGAAGGGCCTGCCTTCTTTCCCAGCAAGGCGATCCTGAAATCACAAGCTCCAGCCTCCATCAATGATGACAGGGTTACCTGTTACGTAGGCTGACTGCAGTGATAAACACAAACAGAAGGAACCATTAGACAGGTTTAACACAGGCTGTGTTTCTTACATGTTTCTATGACTGGGATAGCTAAACAACTTACTCTCCTGTTAACAGGCAACATCACTTAACAAATACAATCTAGGAGAATCTGAATTAAAGTTCTGGCGATTTAGAGCTGCTAAGTGTTCTTGTGATCTGGAGCTAGATGGCCTCTGGTGGTCTCAGCACATCTCACTTTCTAAGCAGGATCTGTTTGGCATTTGATCTCAGAATCAGAAAATTAAGAAGCGGCGACACACACCCATTCTCAAAATTAGGATAAAGTGTAGGCTAAAATAGCACATCTTCATTTTGAAACTCAGAACTGTTGAAAATTAGATGAGCTTTATGCCACTAATAAATTTTGAACTTACGCCAGTCATAAAGTGGTCATCTCAATTACCAAACAGAATTAAAAAAAAAATGTATTTTTAGTTGATCAATCTACATATGGAATTTTAAGAGCTGAAATGTACTAAATGTCTGTTTAAATTTTACACAAGCAATAATAATTATAATCTATAAAACTATGAAAAAATATTCTATATTAGTTCTAGACATTCAAACTGTACAAACTTAAATGATTGCAAAAAATAATTACTATTATTTTCCCAAGGAATTTTAAATTTTCCAAAGAATTAAAGCTTAAGTGATTTTTAAGCGGTAGAGGCTTAAAAATCTTTTAACTTAAACATGGATAATAACGACTCAGATTTGTGCCCTTAGTTTTAAATTTACCTAAAGCCAGAAACAATTGGGAAAGGCTGCAAGGAAAGGCATTATAACATGAGTTCAGAAATTTTGTAAAGTTTAATATATGAAAATTGATTATATAAAATAGAAAACCTAGGGGGTTATTAGTCACTTCACCAAAAAACAGTCCCCGACCCTGCCAATTCTTTCAAGTGGCAAGCTCTCTGTGATATATGTGGATTTGTCTGGGCCCCTCTTAAAGGTCAAAGGTCCTTTGTTGCACATCACAAGCTGAAGATTTCCAAATATTTGGTAACCTAAGTCCTGCATTAACAAAGGTAATTTACCTTATCAGAAGTAGCCCAAAATCAAATGAGTTCCAAAAAAAAAAAAAAAAATCAAATGAGCTGTTCTGAAGATACAGAGTCCAAGAAATCACAAAGGCCACCATGCTTGTTCCATCAATAGTTTGTCTAGCAATCTCCTCAACTATTAGCAATTGTTGTTAATGGTTTCGAGAAATGGTGACTGCTTTGTTACTAAATGAATTTCAATCCCATTATTTGTCACATTCACCAAACCACCTGGGATGCACCAAGTTACTGTACAGAGGAGCTAACTGATCAGTAGTGCACCTCCTCACTCCTACCTACTCCCCTTCTCTCTTCTCATACATTATAGTTCGCTAGTCATGCAGTATTCAGATGTAACATAAAACAAAGGAGAATGTTCTCATGCTCTATACCTTATAAATATAGTTCCTGCTTTCTCAGCTGTATGCTATTTAAAGATACACAATAGCTGCTAAGACAGAAACTGGTTACTAAAGAGATGCAAAATGGAAAGAGAATTAAGAGCTTCCATACGTGATGTCCAACAAGAATTAATAGATGAAAAGAGCCAGTGGGATTCTCCTGAACTCACCAGTAAAACTAAAAACACCATGTGCCAATTCTGTGCCCCCTGAATTCCTAATCTGGAGGTTCATTTGTTTGACCTGTATCTAATTAGGGTTTCCCCAGATATAATTTTTGAAAGCAACTGACTCTCGGAAAATCAACCAATTTAATCTTTTCAATCCTCCATTTCACTTGCTACAGGATTCAGTGACAAGTAAATCTGAATGGAAAGGGCCCTGGTGGTGCAAACGGTTAAGTGCTTGGCTATTAAACCAAAAGGTTGGTGTTTTTGAACCCACCCAGCGGCTCCACAGGAGAAAGACCTGGCAATCTGCTTCCATAAAGATTACAACCAAGAAAACCCCAGGGGCAGTTCTACTCTGTCACATGCGGTTGCTATGAGTCCAAATCAACTCAACAGCACCCAACAACAACAACAAATTTGAATGAGGAAGAGACAGTGCCTCAGATCAAAGTGGCCTTTCTCTGAGCAAATTAAATAAAAATTTATCCCTATCTTGTAAACACAGCATCAAAGCATAAATATAAACTCTCTAAAATGACATTATTTTAATGGGCTAATTCTGACCAAATGTGAACTCCCTGGGAAGAATAGTGCTTACTTCATCAGAAGCCAAATAAACGCAGAGCTGGGCTACTTCTTCCGCAGTTGCAAATCTTCCGGTCTTCTGCCTCTTCAGGAAATCGCTCAGTGCCTGTAACCAGAGACCATGCCAGACATCAGCAATGTGAGCTGAAGTATGCGCTCAGCTGCATCTCTTTCAGGCTGTCAAAGGCAAGTGGAATCTACAGAGGTACCACTGACTTGCTACTTTGATTAATCATGCATAATACACAAGAATATCGTTAATTACGGATCAACCAGGTTCACGGGGACTCTTTCACCCACGCTACTCAAATGATTTGTATTATACTGAAACACACAGACAATGTGACAGTATGGAGAGTTGATATTAAAGAAGAGGGTATCTTTTAACCAAAAGGTTTAAACACATTTAAAATAGCAGGTATACCTCTTCAGGATTTGGTCTGGCTTGTATTCTCTCTTGCAGAGATGGGGTATCAACTGTTCCTAAATTAAAGGGGAACATTCAGAGTGGTTATTAAGCTGAAAAAGAAATTGATGATTAAACTTTAAACTTCATTTCCATATAACATACGACTTAGAATGATGATTTCACCTCTCCATGTTCCACCCTTTACTGAATAGGCTTATAACTGTTTTAATAACATTTCTGTGACACTTATTTATTTATTTTTTAACCTTTTTTTTTTTTTTTTTGGTGAAAATACACATAGCCAAAGATACACCATTTCAAAAATTTCTACATACA
>NW_004444007.1:4274454-4317224 GCF_000243295.1 Trichechus manatus latirostris
CTCCGTTCTCTGTCAGTATTCTCACTCCATTTGGTGCTCGGCTGAGTTCTTTATCTCTTCATTTGATGTTCTAGGTTTCAGGATTGTTGCATTCTTTGTTTGGCTTAGTTTTTTGGATCTTTGCTGTGGAGGGATGGCGTGGTGCTTCTGCCTAGAGCGCCATCTCGCCGAACTCTCTGTGACTTTTAAAAACACAAGCTGATTCTTTGCTACACTAGGCAGGGACTCTGGGTGAAATCACTCAGCATTCCCAGGGACATATATTTAAATCACATTACATTTATATGAGGACCTACGGATATTAAGCACTTTTACATGTATTAGCTTATGTAATCCTCCCAACATCCCTCTGATGTAGATACATCATATAAGCACTTTACCCGTATGGGGATCCAGATTGCCTCCATGATCTCAAAACCATTCTTTGCTGTCAGGATCACTGTGGAGATCCTGAGGGACAACGCCACATCTGTCACAGCCCTCAGTAATTTCAGGTGGTTCTGAATTGCCCTCATTATTTTTGCCTAGTTTCACTGGTTTCAAATTCCTATTTTTAACCACTGTCTCATCAAAAAATATTAATTTAGAATTATTTTATTTAAAAAAAGAAAAAGAAGGACACTAAAATTGTTTAAATCCCACTTAGCTCACATTCCTCTAGAGCAAGTTGCCCAGCTGTTTTTATTACCCAAGAACTTGCTTTACATATGCAGGTGATGACAAAACCTTTTAAAAGCAGAAAAACTCATACTTTTTCCTCCAAACCTTTTAGTAAAATAGATGCTCCAGGAAAATGCCTCCTGGTTTTGTGGTTTTGTGTACCTATTGCAGATAACTCATATCATTCAGGATATAAACACCCAAATTAAAAAACACAAACAACCAACAACAAAAAAAAACAGGATTACTTAGTACTGTCATTATTTACTGTCATTATTTAAAAGAATTAAGAACTTAGTTATTTCGAGTTTCACTTTAGACCTTTGATTTTTTTTCTTTTGAATTTTGAAGTTCTAAAATAATACTTTAACAAGTAGACATACTCCATGTGCCAGGACAGAAAAACTGAATATTGTTTTAAGATTAAATTAGTATATTTCTTTCTTCATAATAATAATACTTGTTTAATGTGGAAATTTATAATTAATAGGAAAGCATAAAAAGAAAATAAAAATCACTAGTAATTCCACCACTATTAACATGTTGGTGTACTTTTTCCTTTTTCTTCTTATATTTATAGCTTTAGCATATCAATTTTGAAAAAAAATTTAAACAATGCCATATTTACAGTTTTTTTGTACTGCTTTTAAACATATGCTGAATCATTTTCCATGTAATTAAATATTCTTTGACAACTTATTTTTAATAAAGGTTAAAATATTCTCATTCTCAGATTTCCCAAGGGTTTCCTATATCATTCCCAGATCATCAAGAGTTCTACATTTCCCTTCTTCCTCCCACAAACTTTAAGGGATCTAACCAGAACATGATCACTCTTGCAGGGAGTAGGCCAGAGGTGGACTGTAAGGGCTTAATACAGATCTCGGCTTTCGGAAGTCAGAGGGCCTGGAGACTTGAACTGCCAGAGAAGGGAGGTGGTGCTGAGGTGACTGGTCCACCCTACAGTAGCTGTGGTCCAGGAAGGACTGAATAGAAAACTGACTTAAAAGTATGGGGATCCAGCTCTTAATATCCTTATGAGTTATGATTCCTACTGGGAGATTCTCAGTCTTATTACTCTCACCCTAAATTCTTTTCAAGGTCTTGGACTTGATTTTTAGTTATAGTTTAAAGCCATTAAATTTATTCTGAATGTTTAACTTACTTTAAACTACCCATGACTTTAGGATATGCACCCCCCCCCCCGAGAGTAAAATGGGAGGCAGGCTAGCCTGAAATTATGCGTTCTCTCCCTTAATCTGCACCGTAATCATATAATGCTGGCACCATTGCCTTCATTTTTCAGAAGAGAAAACTGCAGCTCAGACTGGTCAGACGACTGGCCCAGGGGCAGAGATGGAATTTAAGTCAGGATCTGTCTGAATCTGGAGCTTATGCCAACGCTGATATCAGCGTGTCCACAAATGGTTTCTGGATCCACCTGTAGCCTATAAAAACGTGGGACCGAGAAGGATTGAGACTACAGACCTGAAAAAGGATTTTAATTTTTAAAAGAGGAACTGATTAACATACGCCTCATAGCTATACTTCTTGGGCTGTTCCTGCTCCCTGTCTTTGATGGACTACATCTGCGTCACATGTACGATGGGCCTGAGAGCTGCTGTCAGGGTGCTGTGAGTGCTACTACAAAGCTTCCTTCATTAGGTAAGTATTCTCACGAATTCTAGCTAGAGAGGTAAGTCCCTACTCTTTAATGCCTAGCATTTTGCCATCCTACACTTTTAACACTGCCTAATAAAATATGTTGGAGTCCTTGGGTAGTGCAAACAGTTAATGTACTCAGCTGCTAATTGAAACGTTAGAGGTTCGAGTCCACATAGAGAGGACCATGAATTAGAATTGACTCAATGGCAAACAAAAACACTTGTATTTCACACCTCATCAGATTTATCCTGGCTTGAGTCTCAGTGAGGTTTTAATATAGCTTGATGCATCTGGCAAATGTGGGATGACCTACTAGAAATCTGCCTACAGGGGCTAAGGAACCTACTGGTGGAAAACAAACTCATCCCACGGCAGGAAGGAGATAACGGTGTGAGCTGGACCCAGTAAGAAAGTCTGAGTCATCTGCAGGGGATGAATCTGAGCACTCGTGGTATCTGTCACTTGGTTAGTCTCCTGGCCTGCTTCATTCATGTCTCATGTGTGACTTATATAGAAATCAGCGAGATTGCAAATAAAAATCAGAAGATATGTTTACAACTTACAAAACACTCTTCACATTGGGACACTAGTCACTGCTATGGGACTCCTCTTAACGAATGTCTCCCGCAGAGGAAAAGGCATTCTCTCCTACTTTGTCACATACAATCTGCAGAACTGATTTAATACTTGGATGGTGCAGATGCGTCAGATGTGCCTGTGCTTCAGGTGACTGTGGATGCTTGGTGGAACTATACCAGGACTGGCTGGAGTGGCCCAGTTCATAAGCAAATGTGAGATATCTCCTGAGAATCCCAGACATAACGGAGTGAGACTTAAGAGAGGATGCAGGGCCTATGTGAGCAGGTTGAAGCGAGAGCCACTGAATGTGGAGCTATTATTGTTAACATAATTCTTCCTGTATCTGAGGGTTTATGAAATTGGGGGAAACCTGGTTTGATACAAATTTTGGTACCTGAAAGTACAGGACTAATATAAGAAAAGCCTAAAATATGGGAGTGGCTTTAGAACCTCAGTGGGAAGCTGTTAAAGCTGCAAGGATTTTGAAAAAAGTGTTAGTGAAAGCTTAAAGTGCCTTGAGAACGCTATAGGATTTTGGACTTTAAGGGGGCTGCTGATAAAAAACCAAAACACCAAACCGATTGCTGTTGAGTCGTTTCCAACTCATAGAAACCCTACAGGAGAGAGGAGAACTGCCCCACATGGTTTCCAAGAAGTAGCTGGTAGATTCGAACTGCTGACCTTTTGGTTAGCAGCCGTTATTTCCAACCAGGGTGTTGAAAGTGCTGCCTGCTTCTAGTAAAATGTGAGAGGAGAGAGATAAACTAAAGGAAGGGCTGTTAAACAAAAAGGAGCCAGAGTCTGCCAATTTTAAAGATTCCAAGTCTCTTCAGAGAAATGACAAATGATGCTAAAATTAAGAAATGGTTTTCAAGCAAAGATCAAATCCTAGGAAAGCATGATCTAAAGATGAAGCTGGGGGTAAAACGATTTGTTAAGATATCAGAAAGATCGAGTGGTACTCCAGAGTACTGTTCGGTTAGACAAAGGCCCTCTAAAGATACTGAGAGTGTGCCTCCCAGATCCTCGCAATCAAACAACAGTTCTTCTAGGAAGCTTAAGTGAGTTTTCCCTCAGCAGAAGCTCAACGGAAAGGAAAGCTTATCTTGGAGAGATTCATGGGTGTAGCTTTTATATAAACGTGCAGACCCTCAAAAGATTCATAGGAGATCTACCCATTTTTAAGAGAACTGTATCAGTAGAAACACCACTGGCTGAAAGAGACATAGTATAAGCAGAAAATTATTCAGCTATAAATACTTAGCACCTTTCATGAAAAAGAAAGGATGACTCAGGGGGTGGAGCTAAGGGCCAAGGAGACTAACTCCTGGGCAGGAGCAGGACTGAGTCCTAATTAAGGGACTTCTAATACTTTTCCAGGTGGATTTCAGAACTGCCATTGGCCAATGACTCCTGTGTGTCTCTGTAGTGCTCCCTTTTTGAACAGGAGTATCTATGGCAGTTAATCTCTGCCTGTCCCACCATTTAAATTGGGTATGTGTGGGTAAATAACTTTATCTTTAGTTCAATAGCTGCAGATCAAGAGAAACTGTACTTGAAGAACTGTATTTAAGAAACTATCCCTGAGGAGCCTCATCTGAATATGGACCTGATATAAATGATGAGATTCTGGATTTTGAGCTAATACCACAATGGGATAGGATTTTGGAGGGCCTAGGATGAGGTGGGAGTATTTTGTACATGGGAGAGATGTGAATCATTGGGGGCTAGAGGGCAGACTGTGGTAACCAGTCTCCAAGATGGCCCGAATGATCTCTCCTTCTGGTATTCACAACCTGCATAGTCTCCTTCCACAAGACCAACAAAATAAAGCAGAAGTAATGGTATGCCACTTCTGAGATGAGGTTATTAAAGACTGTGCCTTCCATTTTGCACTGTCTCTCTTGGATCACTTGCTCTGGGGGAATCTGTCACCTCATGAGCATCTCTATGAAGAGGCTCATGTGGTGAAGAGCCAAAGCCTACCAAAAAATACGTGAGTGAGCTTGGAAGTGGATCCACCAGCTCCAGTCAAGCATTATTGGCTGACAGCTTCTATAAAATTGTGGCAGGCCCTGATAGTTTGAAAGTATGGTAAGATCTCAGACACTTCACAGTTCTTGATAAGTGATAGATAGAGACAACGGCACACCTAGGATAACATTATAAAGTTGTATAAGTGCAGAAAAGTAAGCATGAGAGATAACCCATTTCATAAATCTGAACTTGATTTAAAGAAAATTATATTTATTGTTTATTCTGTAATAGGGAATTTATTAGATGTTACTTCTCTTAATATTCATATTAGACCTATGACATAGATGCTATTTTCCCAAATTTACAGATTAAATGAGTTAATATATGTGAAATAATATGTATGAAAAATCTGTACTTAATCGAACTTCCATTTTCAGAGTGAGAGAAGCATGCCGGGAAAATTAATTTCTACCTTAACCCAGAACTTATAAGAGGTTGTTGATCGTGCCGGAAACGAGCATCATGTCTTACATACGGACAGTATTTAATGGTAACTATCGAGCAAGCCCAAGCCTTCAGATTATTCCACTGTTGTTGACTGTGCTGTGTCCATGGCACAGACTGACACGTTGTGCCATAGTCTACACAAGGCTGGTTTTGGAGAGTTGTGACTACACAGCACCAGCATCATCTGGACACACTCATTCCTCCTCAGGTTTTCTTCTGTGACTTGCCCAGTGAGTCACTGCTACAGTACCAGTCCCACAAGTTCCTTGTTCCAGAGAGTTTGCTAACATATTTTCCAACGTTCCGAAAAGTCCAATTGCTAAAATAACCACATTTTCCTAAATACTTTGCCAGTTATTCCATTGGGTAAGTGATGCCTAGAAGAGCTAGCTACACTAAGGTGTCACCACTGCGTACGTTAAATCCCAGTGAGCCGTCTCTCCCGTATCCGCCTTTTACCAAATTAGTGTTACTCATGTTCACTTTTATATTCCAAGAAAAATAAAAGAAAATATCTCAATCATGGAAATTCTGTAGCTTGAAGTGTATTGAGTAATTTTTCCTCTTATTAATAAGTCAGTGGTTTTCAACCTGAGGGGGCACCATGATGGACCACATCAAAGTCTTCTGTGGGACTTTCCACACTACACATAGTTCGCCCCATCTACTCTCTTCCCAGATTCTGGCATACCCTTCAAGTTTTGAAATATCTCACAGGTAATTCTGAAATGCTTCCCCTTTCCAGCTCCCAAAACCAAACCAAAAAATCCCAAACCCATTGCTGTCAAACTGATTTCCACTCACGGAGACCCCATGTGCTGCAGAATAGAACTAAGCTCCATAGGGTTTTCTTGGCTGCAACATTTCAGAAGCAAATTACCAGGCCTTTCTTCTGCGGAACTGCTGTGTGGGTTCGAACTGACAACCTTAGGGTAGCAGTCCGGCACAAACAGTTTGCAATACCAAAGGACCTCCCCACAAACCAGTTGAGAACTAATGAGAGAAATCTTGATCCTGGATAGGTGATATTCAATTTCTTTTCAGAAAGAAGTTAAAAATTCTTCTTAGGTGCCCTGTATTCATTTTAGGTAGTTGTAACCAGGCAAAAGGGTGTATCTATTTAGCAGACATACCCACAGTTATTAAGAAAATGCGAAGTTATAAAAAATAACTTAAGCTACTGAATGCTTTGGTTTAGGCATATCGAATGCCCTTTCTACTAAAAATAAGTTCTACCTTTCTTGTTTCCTTCATATCAGAGGTTGGCACATTTTTTCAGTGAAGAGCTAGAGAGTAAATATTTTGGCTTTACAGGCCGTTCAGTCTCTGTTGCAACTACTCAACTCTACTGCTGTAGCACAGGAACAGCCATAGCCAGTACATAAACGAATGGGTGTGGTTGTGTTCAATAAAATTTTATCTACAAAAATAGGCAGTAGGCCAGATTTGGCCTGCTGCAGGCCATTGTTTGCTGACTCCTGCTTTATAGCATAAAGAAAGGCTAATGCCTTCTTATTTATGGGCAACTCCAGATGATTTACATGACTGTAGTTTACCCAAGCGTTCTGGGAAGCTTCCCTTACTTTCTGACTCTCTTCCTGCTGTGCTGTGAGCATTGTCTACTTTCCATCTTTCTCCTGATGATCTCTGGTCTGCTTCTAAAACACCAAGCCCTGGTGAGAGAAGTCACTTGATTCTGAATTGCACGACTCACATGGGTGCCATTTAAACCCTTCGCAGCTGTGGTTCATTCTCAATGACTTAAGATCTCTTCCCCAACTTAGAACTGGACTGTTACTTTAGTAAGGCCAGACTCTTTCATTTGAACTCTTCACAACGACAGAATACAATACAACAGGTGCTAAACAAGCTTACGTAGCTATCTTTCACAGGGGCAACTTGGATGTTAGAAGGTCCACAGCCCTTTAATGCATAACTCACCTGGACACACACAGTTGCATCTGATACCCTGCTGGATGAAGTCTGCAGCCAGGGACTTTGTGAGGCCAATCACGGCAGCCTTGGATGTGCTGTACACACATCTGTTCACAACTCCTGGGGGTAAGGACAAGGCTCAGCAATTGGAGGAATGAACAAGGTCTTTAGAAAGGGAACACCAGTTTAGTGTCTACAGGAGCCATTTTCATGTCTTCTCCACCCCCTTTTTAAGGGCCCATTTCTGAATCTGGGAAAATGATATCAATATTGGCATAACTCACTGGAGACTCATGTGTTGACGTGCTCATTGTTGTTAGGTGCTGCAGACTCACAGCGACCCCATGTGACAGAGCAAAACTGCCCCATAGGATTTTCTCGGCTGTAATGTTTATGGGAGCAGATTGCTAGGACTCTCTCCCACGGAACCCCTGGGTAGGTTCAAATTGCTAACCTTTGGGTTAGCAGCTGAACCTTAACTGTTGCGCCAATTGAGGTGCTGCCACTTATTTAAAGCAGTAGTCTTATTTTTCATCATAGGTTTGTATAACACTTAGGCAGACTCCCAAAGAAAACAAGGGTAAACAGAAACAAAATAAAAAGCAAAACAGCACGTGATCAAGGCTCTTGTTTTCATGCCTGCGATACGCACACTTGATGTGTGTACCCTCGCAAAGAGGAGGAAGCTTACCTCGGTGGTAGCTATCTCACTGTAAACTAGGCACAGACCCATCTGGGTGCAACTCTGACATGATCTCCATTTTGCACCGTCATCCTAGCCGTTCACCTTGACTTCTCATTCAGGGCCCAGTTCAGTTGTCTTCGTGAAGCATTCCCCAAACCCACAGGCAGGGTTACCTCCGTTGTACTTTCGACACACTTTATAAAAACTTGTATTGTAATACTCTCACACGTAGAAGATACTTGTTTATCTGTCTCTTGCCTTTTGGACTGTACGTTTTTTAGGGGGCCAGGGGCACATACTGGGTGCTCACTATATCTTTTTTGATTAATTAAATGGATAAATGCTTCCTTCACCCAGTTCAATTTTCATTTCCATATCCATTAGAAGGAATAGATGGGAAGGCAAAGAAAACACAATTTTTTATTTAATTTTATGAATAATATATGTATATGAATGATTCACATCTAAGGCAAAAGGTCTGATAATTAAGGAACTTAACACATTTTTTTTAAAAAGAAGTTTTGAAATTATGTATGGGTTTCATGATCTCTGCTATGCCTGTTCCCAAAACCCATGGTGCATGAAGGCATTTTGAGTATCAGCATTATGTTCCACCAAGGAAGACAGACCTACCTTTGATGCTGGAAGCCACAGAGGACATATTGATAATGTTGCCAGATTTCTGAGCAAGCATCTGCCAAAATAAATAAATATAAAAAAAAATTTCTTTCTGCAGGTTAAAAAAACTGCTGTTGCTGTTCGGTGCTGTCAAGTTGATTTAGACGCATAGCAATCCCATGTGATAGAGTAGAACTGCCTCGTAGTGTTTTCTAGGATGTTATCTTTACAGAAGCAGATCACCAGGTCTTTCTTCGGTGGAGCTACTGGGTGGGTTCAAACCACCAACCTTTTGGTTAGCAGCCAAGTGCATAACCATTGCACCACCAGATCAATGAAGGCTAAATTTAGGACTAGGGTTTTATCCTAAAGGCAATGCAGTGACTTTGAAGGGTTTATAGCAGAGGCGTGGCATGTTTAGATTTGAGGATTACAAAGGTCACTCTGATCCATGCTGAGAAGGAGACCAGTCCTGATGCAGTGATTTAGAGAAGGAGTGATAAAGGTATCAACCAGGACAGAGACAGCAGAAATGTCTGTGTAACAGAGGTGGAGACAGAGTTGAGGTAGGTTGAGCAGGACTTGGTAAATGGTTACATGAGATGGGGATGTGCCTAACCCATCTAGACAGTGTTTCCTAAGAACACCTCCTTCAGAATTCCCTCATAAGGATGTGAACTTCTTAAAAGCAGGGTCTTTGGCTGTTTTGTCCACTGTTGGATCTCCAGCACCTAGACAGGGTAGATGGTATGAATGTCTGATGAATAAGAATCTCTAGAATTGTAGTTTAAAATGCAGATACTGGGTCCTATCCCAGATGGATACATAATGAAAAAAGTTACTGTGGTTCAAGGATGTTTTAAAATGAGCTTTTACTTCATTAATTATAACATGTATGTCTGCTTGTCAAATAATATATTTTATGCAAAGGCATGTGCACACAATAATTGTACAAAGGAGAAGAGAATCTAAAATAACCCTAAGGCATTGGGTTAGATGGACTGAAAGGATACACAGAGGGGCTGAGGTGGCCAACCAAGTCAAGGAAGGCAGCAGGGGAGAAAATAATATTTAACTCAACTGTGTTTTTGTACATACAGGCAGTCCCCAGGTTATGAAAGAGATCCGTTCCTAAGTGTGTCTTTAAGTTGAATTTGTAGGTTAAGTTGGAACAATTACATACGGTTCTTATCTAGCATCAGTTAGTCAAATGCTTGTCTTAGTATATATTTTACCTTTCTATGCATATAAAACACTTAAGAAACACTTCCAAACTGCACACTGTTTTCATGAGCATCACAAAGTAGTCCATGTGTTTGTTATTATGAACCACTGTATTTAACTCAAATTTTCAATGTGATAGGTTTTATGGCAGTTTGTTCTTAAGTATGAGTTGTCTGTAAGTCAGATGTTCACAACCTGGGGACTGCTGATAATAAAGGCAATCATAATAAAATGGGATCCTAATAAAATAGATGAGGAAAATACAATGGTGTTTAAAATTAAAACTAAGCCTTAAAATTATTCTTTCTCATTCCATCTAACAAATGGCATAACCCATTTTTTATACATACAGAATACATCAAAGCCAATTTAATATTTAAAGATTGATCTTCAGTCTTCTAAAATGCAACAACTCCTTAGACAAGGCCTTAGAATATAGTCACCTAGGAGATGCTAGTAGTGCCTCTTAACACTTGTACTCTCCATTCAACCCGGGTCCATCTGCTGATTCTAGAGCCCACAGTCCTTGCTCCCCATCCATGCTGCCTTTCCAACATCAGCTCAGTACCTAATGTCACAGTGTAATGCTCTCACTGGCTCCCCATGCAACAGCCCTCTCTGGCAAGTATGATTAAGTGCGAGATCGATCCCCCAGAAACTCAGGGCTTAACCCCAACCCTAAGTGGGGTCTAGGAAGAGCTCTGTAGAGTCCCTCTAGATATATCTAGTTATTCCTACTTTGACACAGTTCTTCTGTCCCCATTGACTTGGTTCTCCAGTGATCCCATGCCTGGCCTCTATCTGGATTGACACTCTAGACTTGTTTATTCAACAAATGTTTGCTGAGCTCCTCTATGAGCTAGGGACCCTTCTAAGTCCTGGGAATACAGCAAAAAAAAAAAAAAAAAAGACAATCCCAAATCCTTTCCCTAATGGATCATCTCTTCTAGTGAGCCTTAGATTCTGCGTTGACCTCTTCTTACAGTATTTTCAACCTGTTCTATGCCTTTCGACTGGTCTTCCAGTCTTGGAATGGTTTTCTGTGTATCTATCCATGAACAAAAATTTCCTACAAGTGTTCCTATGTTTTGACCACCTGACCTTTCAGATCTGCCCAGACTCCAAATCCTGGCTTCCCCTGGAAAGTTCCAACCTGGCATCTGTGCATCATGGTTAACGAGTCAGAGGATACTAAACGGTCAGGGCTTAAAGGGATTGTGTAATCTATCACCCTCATTTTTAGATGAAGAAACAGACACTAAGAGAGCATAAGTGGCATCTCTGAGGGCACAAGGTGAATTAGGGCCAGAGATTGAGATCCGGAGTCAGGCTGGTCAGAGTCATGTCTAACAAGTGGTACTGACTCCTTGTGTTTGATTCCCCATCCCAGCCATTAACATCTCTTGGGATTTTTTTTATAAATGACCGTTACTGGCTCACATGGATTACTGTTAAGGTGTTTTAAAATCATAGGCAAACTCACTCGTTTGTAAATTAGTGTTTGATATTTTAAAAGTTAACACTTACTTACAAGTCTGCATGTCAGCTCCTCTGTACCCTACACCTGCTTCTTTAACTGATCACTGAGAAGCACTGCTAAAATGAAGTAGCTGGTTTTGCAAATGAGTCTCATACACATGGAATAATCGTACCACTCCCGTGACCAAAGCTTTCCCCTTTCCCCACAGCCTCTGCTCCTCCCACATAGCACAAGCTAAGGATCTGCCTTCAAAGAACACATCCAAGTTCCAGATAACATAGATTCACAGGAACTCAAATAGGCAAACAGGCAATTTATATTCTTAAAATCTTGCTTGCTTGACACTTAGTGGGCCCACATAAAGATCCCTTCTAGGCACTAAACTAATAGATTAAAAAAGGAAAAAAAAAAAATCCTCATAGCTAACTAAGCCAAATTAATAGATTTAAAAAGAAAAAAAATCCTCATAGCTGACTAAGGTAATTTCTCTAGTTTTCCTGCTAATGTCCATCTGAACCCTTACAAACCTTAGTTTGAAAGTTCAGAGGGAAGTATAAGTCTGGCTGTACCATTAACAAAGCTATCCTCCTGCCCTGGGCTGGACCCTCAGTCTTCTAAACCAGCCGAGACAGAGGCGGAAAATGGCTCTTCTGCATTTCACCAGGGCTCTAGTTTACAACTTCAGCGGTACTAAGTCAACCCCTTTCACTGTGTGAGCCCGTGGTGTCTGCCCCCACTGGCTCATAAACTCGCTTGAAGTCAGGGCTGTGTGTTTCTCATATTTATATCTCCCAGAGCACCAAAACCCCAAAAAAATCCAAACCTACTGCTGTCGAGTTGATTCTGACTCACAGTGACCCTATAGGACAGAGTAGAACTGCCCCATAGGTTTTCCAAGGATGTAAATCTTTACAGAAGCAGACTGCCACATCTTTCTCCTGCAAAGTAGCTGGTGGGTTCAACTGTTAACCTTTTGGTTAGCAGCTGAGTGCTTTAATGCCCTGTGCCACCAGGGCTCCTTTTCCCAGAGCACCTAGTATACTGATTTACACCCAAAGGTGCTTAATGTTTGTCTGTAAAATAAAATTAAAAGCACTGATGAGTTGTTGTGTGAAGATTGGAAAATTTAAGGGGTACTGTGGTAGAATCCTCACCTTTCATGCGGGAGACCCAGGTTCGATTCCCAGCCAATGCACTTCATGCACACTCACCACCTGTCTGTCGGTGGAGGCTTGTGTGTTACTATGATGCTGAACAGGTTTCAGTGGAGCTTCCAGAATAAGACCAAGCAGGAAGAAAGGCCTGGCCATCTACGTCTGAAAATCAGTCAATGAAAACCCTGTGGATCACATGGTCTAATCCACTACCATTCAAGGAGATGGCACAGGACTGGCAGTATTTCGCTGTGTTGTACGTGGGGTTGCCATGAGTTGAGGACCAACTTGAAAGTAGCTAACACAACAACAATAAAAACAACAAGCTCAGGAGGAATGCCTTCTCTCGCATACACTGCCCCTCGCCTTTCCAGTACCTCTGTGGCTCAGCTAAACACAGGAGCGAGAGAGAATATTCAGGGTAGACAGCTGCAATGGAGTATACACATCTTGGTGTTTGCCTAGATACGGACATTGAAGAAAGTACTAAACTTCCAGGGTTCCAATCCTGGCTCTCACCACCTGCTAGTTATATCACCTGGGAAGACAACTAAGCTTTCAGTTTCATCTTCTGTAAAGTGGAGGGGATAACAGAGCACCAACCTTAGAGAACTGTGCCAGTCCCTATGCCTGGAAGTCTCTCCCCAGATACCTGAATGGTTAGTTTCCTCACTTCATTCAGATCTCTGTGAAGAGCTCACCTGACCAGAAAAGCTCTCCTGAACCTCACTAATATCCTAGCTTATTTTCCTTCATAGTATTCATAACCTCCCCACATATTATATATTTATTTGATTACTTATTATGCTGTCTCACCCCTCAGTAATGTAATCTCCCTTATAGAAGGGACTTCGTTTACTTCACTGATGTCTTCTGTGCCTAAAACACAGTCTGGCACATAGGAACTATGCAATAAATATTCCTCAAATGGATGAATGTTGTTGTTGTGGGCTGTCCAGTTGATTCTGAGTCATAGCGACCCCAGAGGACAGAGTAGAACTGCCCCATAGGGCTTTCTAGGCTGCAATCTTTATGGGAGCAGGTTATCAGGTCTTTTCTCCTGCGGAACAGCTGGGTAGGTTTGAATCACCAACCCTTCAGTTAGCAGCTGAGCGCTTAATCATAAATGAGTTAATTTATATAAAATGCCATGACATAAATGTTCCATCTATGTTAGTCAATATGTCAGCTATTACCACTCTACAGCACATGTGGGGACGCTTTCTGGGTGCTCAGTATGGAGATCTAAGGTAGTGCTTCTCCTAGTGGTGAAGGTCATCTTACTTTAGGAAGGAATGCTTTGATCATCAGGTACATGCTGCGGACATTAAGATTCATGGTGAAGTCCCAATCTTTCTCGTCACAGTCCAGGATGGTTCCATGATGGACAAAACTGGAAAGGATTCAACAGTGGGGGAAAAAATGATCACTTAACAAATTTCTGTTACATGTCCTTATCATATTTATTGTCTTTTATTGATTTAGACAATTGTTCCTTTCTCTTACCAAGACTTTTAACAATTCAAGCACAGTACTACTTAGGATATTAGGTCTGTAGTTATCCCAACAACTTAAGCTAGAAAAATGTTGTTATCTGAAAACATCTTTCTTTTACAAAAGGAAGGTAAGAATTTGGGGTAACCAAATTCTATACAAAGGGCAGTAGAAACATCAATGCCATTGAAAACAAATAAGAAATCAATGAGAAGGTGGCACCTGCTCTATGTGACTCCCATTTCAAGAGCAGCAGTGCCCCTAGGTGGCACAGATTTGACATTCTAAAGCGAAATCTAAATAGCAAGGAAAACAAGTGTCTCAACAACTCAGGGTAGCACAGTAATGTTGCTACTGTATACGCAGTTCTAACAGCTTCAGTGAACAAATCAGAACTAAACAAAACCCTCTTTTTCAGGTCATACTTCCTCAAGAAAAGGTTCTAAACACTTGAGTCCTTATTGATGTCCTCTGGACCAAAGTTATATAATTAATGAAACACTATTTCCAGCAGCGTTTTACAAGAAGCAAAGTACTCAGTTTAATGAAATGCAGATGTTCCCAATTTTTGGCACAGCAATACTAGCAGGTCCTTTATCTTTCCCAAGCTCAGTGTTTTTTACTGGGGTAGTAAATCCCAGCAAAAGAAGTTTCCATACTGCACCTTCCATATTGCACCTTTATATACAGAAAAAAGAATGACTTAATTGAACTTGCTGACTCCCACGTGAATGATCAGAGATGGAACCGGAGCAGTTACAGGTAGACACAGGCCAACTGCTAGTATTTACTGTCCCTCTCAGGTGTGACAGTAGCAATGAGCAGAACTGAGACTTACAAAGAACTAATTATGTACTCTCTCATGTGCCACTTTTCTTATGTAGTGTGACCTCTCTACTGCTGCACTGATTAAAAACAAATCTAGAGACTTCGAATACATTTTTGTGCTTCTTCCTAACCATGTTAAAGAAAAAAAAAATCAGTCTATCCATAGTTTATCATGTGTTACAATGTATGGAAATTAAAGCAATAATTTGTGATGATCTATTTTATAAATAATCTGCTCATCCCTCATATAAGGAGTCCCTGCCTGGTGCAAATGGTTAACACGCTTGACTGCTAACTGAAAGATTGGTGGTCTGAGTCCACCCAAAGCTTAGGAAAACCTATGGGGCAGTTCCACTCTGGCCTATAGGGTCGCTACGAGTCGGAATTGACTGGACAGCACACAACAACAGGGGTCCATCAGCGAAGGTCTGTTTGCAGTGATCACGTTACCCGCCTTAAGAAGATCAACGGCTTTGTACTACTACTAGCTGTCTTGAATAGACCTTTAGGCACTAAGCCTGTGCCAATTTCTATGGCCATCTCACTTGCTCAATCTTACGTGTAATAAAAATGCTGTCGGAAATCTAGTCATATTTCCAAGGAATTTATTACGGTTCACAATGAATAACTTTGCCACAATCTCAAAATACTTTTAATAAAAGTCATAAAAAACTTTCTATAAGAAAGTGAAATTAAAATGTTATGAATTACCCAGCAACGTTAAAGAGAACATCAAGTCTTTCAACTTCATTGGCGAACTCATCAATTTGTTTCTTCTTTGTGACATCAAGAACACGAGTTTGAATACCTGAAAAATAGAATAAAAGACATGATCTACCCAGACCCAGAAGGTCCAGCATTGAAGATTTTGGCTATTTTGAAGTGTGAAGATTGCAATATCTGTCCAGTTCATCTTCATAGGATTGTTGATCCTTACTAGGGTGATATGCATCCACCTTGGAGTCTCTGGGTGGTGCAAACATTTAAATGTTCAGCTACTAACCAAAAGGTTGGAGGTTCGAGTCTACCCAGAGGCACCTAGAAGAAAGACCTGGTGATCTACTTCCTGTTGAACACCCTATAGAGTACAGTTCTACTCTGAAATACATGGGGTCACCATGAGTTAGAATTGACTTGATGGTTAACTATTTTTTTTTTTTTAATGCAGCCATCTTAAGAATCTTTAAGAATGAAAGTGAACAGAATAAAAATCTTAAAATCCTCCCAAACTTGACCTTCAGTACCTCTCTCTCTCTTTTTTATTCTCTCTTTCCTCTGAAGTGAATCATCAGGGTCTTGTCGAGTAACGACTTTACAGTGAAGAACGGATAATCAATATTACATGCTTCTCTGTAACCCGCAGTAAAAACTGAAATTGGGCTCCTTTTAGCCCATTTTTCCTCCCAAGACTGAGTCACAGGTACAGTCATGCTGAATTACATCTCTGTGAGGGGCGGCAGAGAGGTGAGGACGTGAAGGGGTGGAGGTGGGGGGGTGACGGGACAAGAGATCGTTTCTAACTGTGAGCTTTACCTTTATGCCATTTTCATTATTAGAAATGACTCTGTTGGCCAGGGGTATCATCACTTATTTCTGGACTAAATGCAAAGAGAAGAAATGAGGGGACCAGAAGAAGAGATGAAACACTTGAAGGTGGACATGAGGGATCTGGTGCAGGGTCTGAGAGATACATCCGGTGTGAGTTACTAAAGAAAATCCAATATTCTGTAATGAAAGCAGCAATTGTTATTTTTATATTAAAAAATTATGGTTTATGTTATTTCCTCTTTGGATGTAAGAAAGAAGATTAATAAACAAAGAAGGGAAAGCTGAAAGTGAGTTTCTGAAAGGCTCCTTTTCCTTTGTACTATTCCAGTAGAATAGCTTTACTGTGCCTTGTTGGAATTACAATTCAGCATAGTCTAATTCAATGAATGAATTCAATGACCTAATTTGTGTTTGATCATATAACCTATTCTATTTTGCTGGAACAGCTCACTTTCACATGAGTTCTCTATTCTGATTTCTTTTCAGGCAACTCTCATTGAAGCCCCTTGATAGTGGCATGTGCAGGGCTGTGTTGTGAGGGTGATGAATGAGGGCTCTGTGGACAGGCCTCTAAGAGCTGTTGTTTGAAGGGTTAACTAGAGTCTTACCCTTCTCTATTGTCAGTTTAAGACTTTCCACTAACTATTTTCCTAAGGACAAGTTCCAGGTTGTTCACAACCACAGAAAATACAACCAGAAGCCTTTGGAAGCCGTCCTGGACACTGCCTGCTCTCTCATCTACCAAATCCCATCCACTCATTTTTGTCACAGAGATTTACTCAGGACCCGCTATGTGTAAGGCAAGGGGCCCTGTGGTGCAGTGGTTAAGCCTTTGACTGCTTACCAAAAGGTCAGCAGTTCAAATCCACGAGTTGCTCCTTAGAAACCCTATGGGGCAGTTCTACTCTGTCCTATAGGGTCACTAGGAGTTGGAATCAACTCGATGGCAATGGGTTTGGGTTTTTTTGGATGTGTAAGGCAAGGACCTCCGGTGGCACAGCGGTTAAGTGCTCGGCTACTAACCAAAAGGTCAGTGGTTCAAACCCACTAGCTGCTCTGTGGGAGAAAGATGTGGCAGTCTACAGTCTGCTTCTGTAAAGATTATAGCTTTGGAAACCCTATAGCACAGTTCTACTCTGTCCTGTAGGGTCACTATGAGTCTAAATTGATTCCACAGCAACAAGTTTGATTTTAGTTTATGTGCAAGCAATCACTCTCCTAGGGCTGACATTCTCGTGGGTGGAATCCTTTATTAAGTCCTGCTGATTTCCGTGACTGTCTTCTTGAACCCGTCCACTTTTCTTTCATGTCTACTATCTTATTTCAAACAAGGGATATCATTGCTGATGTCAGACGGATCCTGGCTGAAAGCAGAGAATACCAGAAAGATGTTTACCTGTGTTTTACTGACTGTGCTAAGGTATTCGACTGTGTGGATCATAACAAATTATGGGTAACATTGCAAAGAATGGGAACTCCGGAACACTTAATTGTGCTCATGAGGAACCTGTACATAAACCAAGAGGCAGTCGTCCAAACAGAGCAAGGGGATACTGCATGGTTTAAAGTCAGGAAAGGTGTGCGTCAGGGTTGTATCCTTTCACCATACTAAATTCAATCTGTATGCTGAGCAAATAATCTGAGAAGCTGGACTATATGAATAAGAAAGCAGTATCAGGATTGGAAGAAGACTCATTAACAACCTGCAATACGCAGATGACACAACCTTGCTTGCTGAAGTGACGAGGACTTGAAGCACTTACTGAAGAAGATCAAAGACCACGGCCTTCAATATGGATTACACCTCAACATAAAGAAAACAAAAATCCTTACTACTGGACCAATAAGCAACATCATGATAAATGGAGAAAAGATTGAGGTTGTAAAGGATTTCATTTTACTTGGATGCACAATCAACGCCCATGGCAGCAGCAGTCAAGAAATCAAATGACCCATTGCACTGGGCAAATCTGCCACAAAGGACTTCTTTAAAGTGTTAAAAAGCAAAGACATCACTTTAAGGACTAAGGTACACCTAACTCAAGCCATGGTATTTTCAATAGCCTCATATGCACGCAAAAGCTGGGAGGATGAATACAGAAGACCGAAGAATTGACGCCTTTGAATTGTGGTGTTGGCGAAGAATATTGAATATACCATGGACTGCCAAAAGAACAAGCAAATCTGTCTTGGAAGAAGTACAGCCAGAATGCTCATTAGAAGCGAGGATGGTGCAACTTCATCTCATATACTTTGGACATGTTATCAGGAGGGACCAGTCCCTGGAGAAGGACATCATGCTCGGTAGAGTAGAGGGTCAGCGAAAAAGATGAAGACCCTCAAAGAGATGGACTGACATAGTGGCTGCAACAATGGGCTCAAGCATAACAATGATTGTGAGGACGGTGCAGGACCAGGCAGTGTTTCGTTCTGTTGTAGTTCTGTTGTACCTAGGGTCACTATGAGTCAGAACCGATTTGACGGCACCTAACAACAACAATCTTATTTCAAACCTGACTACTGCTAACGGAACCAAACCAAGCCAAACCCATTGCCGTTGAGTCGATTCCAAGGAGTGACCGGCGGATTCAAACTGCTGACCTTTTGGTTAGCAGCCGAACTCTTAACCACTGTGCCATCACTGTTCCAGATTAGTTGGTCTTAGGGTCTGGCCCCTCCAATCCACCATTCACAGCTACAGTGGTGATTTTTTCAAATTCAAATCCGATGATTCTCAACCTCCTGCCACCACAGCAACTTGTATCTCTTCTTCACATACATAAATACAGTTGTGGTTTTGTTTGTTTTTGTCCCTACTGTCTCTCTAACATAAAGTCTGATACATAGTAGACAACCAGTAAATATTTATTGAATAAACTGAATAAAAACCCAACAAAATTCTGTATTATCAAGAGTTCCTACCTCAGTCTAGAGCCATGTTAAATAGAGCAGATTTGAACACACCTAAATAATTTGGATAATCTCTTAGGGTTTCTGATCATGAGATTTGATCTTTAGGGCTGGATTTTCTCCAGTATGGTAGCACTAGCCACATGGGGCCAGTTAGCACTTGAAATGTGGCTAGTCTCAACTGAGATGTGCTGTATGTGTAAAATACATATGGATTTCAAAGATTCGGTATGAAAAAGAATGTAAAATATTTCACTAAAAATTTTTTATATTGATTACATGTTGAGATGATAATTCTTAGATGTGTTGGGTTAAGTAAAATACATTATTAGAATTAATTTCACCTGCTTCTTTTTACTTTTTTTTTTTTTTAATAATGTGGCTATTTAAGAAAACTTAAAATTACATGTGGGTTTGTATCACATTTCTATTGGGCAGCACTGCCCTACAGGGGGAGGAGAGAAGACAGAAGTGAAAAGTTATCATCAAAAGTTAATGTAATGCTTCTTCTACCCTGAGATCAGAAGTACTAGATGGTGTCTGGTTACCACTACTGACCATTCTAATCAGGGCCACAACAGATGGACCCTGATAAAATGGGAAAAAATTTGGAACAAATCCTTAAACTCCTAAAAACAAAAACAAAAAACAGACCTACTGGGCTGGTTGAGACTGGAGGACTCCCAGGACTATTGCCCTGAGCTACTCTTCAAACCTTGAGTGGAAACTAACCCCTGAGGCCATCTTGTAGCTAAATAACAAGTTGGCTCAAAAAATAATGACTACCACCCATAAGTACTGTGTGCCTTTAAAAAATCACCTATATGAGACCAAATGGTCAACAATTACTTTAAAATAAAGATGAGAATGAAGGGAGCAGGGAAATTAGATTAACGGAAACAGAACAACCAGAATGAAACAATGAGAACGTTCACGTATTGTGTAGAACGTAAGCCATGTCACTGAACAACTTGTGAAGAATTGCTCAATGGGAACCTAAACCACTGTGCAAACATTCACCAAAGACACAATATTTAAAAAAAAAAACAGTTAATGTAACAGTTGTTAAATATTCACATAGAACTTTGTGACTAAGCACTGAATCCCTCAATATGTAGGCTAAATAAAACCTTTATATGTTTGTGATTTTAGTCTGTTGGTTCACAGAATAGAGATTTGATATCAGAGAGTCAGGATGTAAAAAGAAGACCAGTAGAGGTGAACAGCTAAGGAATGTTCTCTCATCCAAGTTCAAGCTGCTGAATTGCTTACCCGGGTACTTTTCCAGCTCCTGAAGTTTGGACTCATTGATATCTGTGGCTATGACTCTGGCACCTTCTCTTGCAAACGCCTGGAGAATACAATGCACAAATAAATCCTTTGTCTACTCGGTTAAGCTGCTTCCATAAAAGGAAAGTCAACTGGCCCTCTTCCCTTTCATCTTGTTTCCATTGTTGTTTTCCCTAAAAAATAGGTGAGGTCTCACACTATCTGGTCTCACCCAACACCACTCTTGTTATTATTTTTATTTAATTTTATCATTAATTAGAACCACGTGATGTACATTGTCCATTTAAGTCACATCAAATAAGATAGGGCTTTTAAAACAAGGATTCTTTTATTAACACCTCTCAAAATACTGCAGTTGTGTGATTTGATAGCCTGTCTTCCATTTCTGAGCAGGTGACTGAAGTCTAAATAATAAGAGAAAAATGGGTTATTTCACACTTATCCTCCTAAGAGTATTCCAGTGCTTTCATGAACACCCTGCCACTATACTGAAGGTACATAATTAGCTCAGGTATGTGTTTGTGGGTATAATGTGGGAGAAGATGTAAATTAGAAGGCAACAGTAAACTGACAGTCTTATAACTCTGAGGTCCTGTATCTGAATGGACGTCTTTCAGAATGTTATTTATATCCTTGTAAGGATTCTAGTGGTGCAAAGGTTAAGTGCTTGGCTGATGAATGAAAAGGTTGGTGGTTTGAACCCACCCAGCGGCTCTGTGTGAGAAAAGACCTGGTAATCTGCTTCCACAAAGATTACAGCCAAGAAAACCCTATGAGACAGTTTTTCTCCATCTCATGGGGTCGCTGTGAGTCAGAATCGACTCAATGACACACAACAACATCTCCTTGTAGGCCCCTTGCAGTTGATTTATTATGGTGCAGAAACCGAGGCAGAGAAATCCGTTTCTCAGAATCAACGGTCATCAGTGATGTCACATAGGAAACTTCATCAGCTTGGGCTCAGAGACAGTAACTTTTTTTTTTTTGATAAGACAACAGCAGCACAAAGTCAACAGAAAGAGTGGAGGGGGATTAAATAACAGTGGCATCATTCCACATAATTCAATACCTCAAAAGGTAGTAAGCAAACAACAAAAGATACTAACTTACCAAGGCGGCTGCCCGGCCGATGCCCTGAGCAGCAGCCGTCAGGATGATGACCTTGCCGTCAAGTCGACCCATAATGCAACCTGCGGTTTAAATCAAAGGCACATGCCTTTTTCTTTTTTAACTGTGGTGAAAATATACATAACAAAGCATATGCTAACTCAACAATTTCTAGACGTACAATTCAATGACATTGACTGCATTCTTCAAGTTGTGCAACTATTCTTGCTGTCTTTTTCCAAATCATTCCCCCTAAAGGCATGTGCGTTTAATGGGCAACACTAGCACACGCGTAGGCACTAACATCTAGAAAGAGCAGCTCAAGGCGCTTCTTGGCGAACTTCACGGCACCTTTGTACAAACAGTCCCACCATCTGAACTCTCCAAGAATGCTTCCTCTACATACCTGTCTTTAGATTTCAAAAACATTTAGAACAAGCCACTGAGGTGATAACTGGCAACACGCACACACAGGACTTTGACCTACCTTTCAGTTCCTTCAGTACCCAGCGACCACAGCCTCTGATGCTGAGGCTGCAGGGGTGAAACGCTTTCCCTCACTGCCATCACCGCCCTCCTCCCCACCGCCCCTGCACACACTGTTGTTGTATTGTTTGTGTCCTTAAAACTCGGGACTGCTTCTCTCTGTCTCTCCTGGAAGATTTTGGTGAGGTTTGCACTATCAATAGCGTATGGCTTTCCCCTGTGCTTTTCAAAGATTTCAGGGCTGGCCTCAGAGAGTCATTGAATAAAATCAAATCATGATCAATACCCCCAATTTATAGATGAGGAAACTGATCCGATGGGTCAAAATTCACAGCATTAGTTAAGGGCAGAGCCAGAAGGAAACTCAGCCCTCCTGACTCTTTTGTTATGTGATCATTCCACCCCACAGTGCTGCTGACCCTCTTTTAAAGTTAGGGCACACAGTAGGAACATTTCAATAGGTACAATCAGTAACGTTTAAAGGGTGGATTGAGGAACTATGGCATGGGAAATTCAGATATTTGGCCAATGCCTGCTTGGGCTGTAGATCACAGAGAAGAGGAATGACTGGTGATAAGGCCGTGGGTGGTAATGGGTGAAATGACCAAATGGGGCTGTCTTCAAGGAACCAGCTTCCCTCTATTGCCCTCTTCTGCCCTTAATACATGCCCTCTGACCTCAAACCACGCCACAAGATGGGTGCTATGTCTCCAGGCATCATATCTACATTCCACGGTAAAAGAAGGGGAGGAGCAAAACCCTTTAGAGAAGTCTTGCCTTTCTACTCAAGAAGGAAGTCCTCCTCTGAAATTCCAGCCTAAATTCCTTTGGCCAGATCTGTGTAACTTGGCCACTGCTTGCAGCCACGGAGGCTAGGAATTTGAGTTTTTGCTTTCCAGTTTTATGAAGCAAAAGGCAGAGGAAAGTGATTTGAATGGGTGTTGAGTGAACCCACTTAAGAGTATGTGCACAAATAACCTACATAATCACTCTGCTCAATTACCTGCTGATGAAGCACAGGTTGCTAGCCTAGCCTAGAGGGATCTTATCTTCAGCAAAAGTTAGTTTTTTTGTTTTTTTTGGCTGTTACTCAATATGCGCTTTCCTATCAAGCCTTCACACTTTTGTTCAAGCTTTACATGCTAAGGGGCTGTAGTTAGACTCCTATAAGCAATGGGCATTGAAGGATTTATGGAAAGAGAGTGACATGAACAGATACGGGTTTCCGAAAGACAGCCCTGGAGAGGGAGTGACCAGGCAGGAGTGGCGAGTTCAGTTAGGAGGTTGTTGCAGGGGCTGGTGAGGGCCTGCAGTGACAGAGTGGGGATGGAGAGAAGAGGTGGATGAGAGGGTTGTTAAACAGATAAGAGACAGGGCGTGGACACTGATGGGGCTAAGTTCAAAGAGATTATATGGTTTGCCTAGTGTTTCACAGCTATGAGACAGTAGACCTGAATTCAAACCTAGACCTCCTGATTACAGGTCCAAGAGAAGACCACGTGTCTCCTGGCTTTCTCTCTTGGTACTGGCATTCCCAGCAGGCCTCTCTAAATCACCACTGCGGCGGCCATGAGCCTGTGCCTCACAGACCTGCAACTACAGGAGGCCTAAATGGCCAATGGGCTCAAACACAGCGATGACTGTGAGGATGGAGCAGGACCGAGAAGTGTTTCCTTCTGTTGTACACAGGGTCGTTATGCACTGGAACCAACTCAATGGCATCTAACAACAACAACAATTGGCCAAGGGCCAGCTTCCCATGGGCTGTTCCCAGCCAGTACCTGAGTGCTGCACGGATACTAAGGAGCCCCATTCCTAGGAGTCAGGGCTCCTCTCTGGTGGCTGACCTCCTCTTGCTGAACCTTCCTTAGACTACACAGCACTCTAGGATGCTTCCACCCAACCTGGCTTCCCTGTCTCCCTCCCTTGGGGTCAGACTTGTACCTTGACCTGTGGGCTCACCCAGCCTTTCCCAGTTCCCTCCTCATTTTCTCTCACAGACATTTTCCTTAATAAAAAGTATGCATGTTTAATTCTGTCTTGGAGGACCAGGTAAAGCAGCTACCTTATAAGAACTGATTTCAGAAATCAGTTTACAGCTCTCTGATGCTCTATGATTTTGTCTGCATTTGTTATGCAATGGAGAAACTCGGCTTTTATAGTGCCTGGCCTACTGTGATTCAATTAGCTTTCACTGTTTTTTTTTTCTTACATGAGTGATAAATTTTCACTCTAAACATGGAAAGAGCTAAGAGATGTACACAATATATATTTTAGACAGTAAACTCTACAGCTGTGGAGTTGATTCCAACCCATAGCGACCCTATTGGATGGAGTAGAACTGCCCTATAGGGTTTCCAAGGCTGTATTTTTTTTTTTATATATATATTTTATTGTATTTCAGGTGAAGCCTTACAGAACAAATAGTTTCTCATGAAACAGTAGTACACATGTTGTTTTATGACATTGGTTAACAACCCCACAACATATTAACCCTCTAAATTCTCAACCTTTTTTTTTTTTGGTGAAAATACACGTAGCCAAAGATACACCGTTTCAAAAATTTCTACATACACAGTTCAGTGACATTGACTACGCTCTTCCAATCGTGCTGTTATTCTCATTTAAGATGAAGGCTTACAGAACAAAAAAGTTTCCATTTAATAGTTACTACAAATGTTGCTCTATGAAAATGGTTAACAATCTCACAACACATCAACAATATCCTTACTCAACCTTGGGTTCCCTATCACCAGCTTCCTTGTCCCCTTCTGCCTTCTGGCCCTTGTCACTGGACTCCTGTACCTCGTTAGTCTCATTTGGTTTTACGGGGCTGTCCACTCCCAGGCTGAACAGTGAACCTCAAAGGTAACTTCACCACTGAGCTAAAAGGGTGTCTGGGGGCCATACTCTCGAGGTTTCTCCAGTCTCCTTTAGGCCAGTAAATCTGGTCTTTTTTTTGTGAGTTAGAATTATGTTCTACATCCTTCTCCAGCTCTGTCCAGAACCCTCTGTTGTGATCCTGGTCAGAGCAGTCAGTGGTGGTAGCCGGGCACCATCTAGCTGTACTGGACTCAGTCCGGTGGAGGCCTTGGTAGCTGTGGACAATTAGTCCTTTGGACTAATCTTTTTCTTGTATCCTGTTCTCTTCATTCTCCCTTGCTCCCGAAGGGATGAGACCAGTGGAGTATCTTAGATGGCCGCTCACAGGCTTTTAAGACCCCAGACACTACTCAGCAAGGTAGAATGTAGAGCATTGTCTTTATAAGCTGTGTCATGCCAATTGAGCTAGATGTTCCCCGAGACCATGGTCCCCACAGCCAAGGCTGTAATTTTTATGGGAACAGACTCCCACATCTTTCTCCCACAGGGCAGCTGGTGGGTTCCAACTGCCCACCTTTTGGTTAGCTGCAGAGTGTTTTAACCACAGCGCCACCAGGGCTCCTTTCGATAGTAAAAGACTCCCCGAATCTTTACCCTTCACCGATCCTGGACATGGTGCAATTTAAAAAGCTGTTCTTCTACGCCATGGCCCTCAGTGTCTTTTGGTGCAATGGCACCGTGAACACTCGTGGCCAAGCGTTTTCCTAGGAAACCTCTGACATCCCGAGAAGCATTTACTGAACAGCCGCTGAAGCACAGAGCAGCCAGCTTCTCAGCTCACTCTGAAAACTTCTCCCTGGCTGGCCTCCTCGTTGTTCAGATTTTGGGGCCAAAGTTCAGATTTTGGGGCCAGAGCCTTCACGTTAGATGAAATGCCCTCTCAAACAAAAAAGGATTTCTTTGGGAAAATGAGTGCAAAATCCAATGTGGAAACTGTAAATGCTGGCTTTCTTACTCTCAATATTGTAATCAAAATGTAAACTTTTCATAAGCAGAGACACAATCTGAGCATTATCAGGAAATCTAAATATTTTCACCAGCCAAGAAGAAAAATGTCCACTTAAAACACTAAAATCCTCTTCTCTTTGGCTACTTTGAAAAACTTGTAAACTAGCTTCAAACCAGGGCTTCTAACTGGTTCAGCCCAGCTCAGTCATGGCCCACGAAGAGACACAGGAAGGGACTCAAATTTTTAAAATGTGGGGAACTGCAATGCTAACTAGAACGGGAAAAGTTACGGGTTGAAGTCCTGCTTCAAACTTGTTAAAAACCCACTTTTGTCCTGAACTAACTGCTCAGATGAATTCTGAAATAGGCAACGTGAAGAAAAACAAAAAAATCCCCAACCAAACCCGTTGCCTTGATTCCAACTCATAGTGACCCTGTAGGACAGAGCAGAACTGCCCCACAGGGTTTCCAACCAACAGCTCCGTAGATTCCAACTGCCAATCTTTTGGTTAGCTCTCGACCAAGCGCAGGGCTCCTGAAGAACAAAGCAACATCTAAAAAGTAAACCTTCTCTCTCCCCAGCTAGAAGTTTCATTTAAAAGTATCAGACAATCTTACTTCAGAGCAGTGAGCGGAAGACGTCCTGCAGATTCCTCCACAGGCGACAAACTTGAGACGTTTGTGCAGAAGCAAGTCGGGTGCTTAATAGTGCATGCTGGGATTTGTAGTTCAAGTGCCTTCATGCCTGCTTAGTTTCGCTACCTTCAGTTTTTTAAAAAGAAGCCGCATGATTTCTGTACTTTATTTGCGCATTCTGCCATCTAGTGGAGCTCAGGCAGAATTGCTAACTCTAAGTAGAAGGTAAGTCGTGGAACCAAACCAAACCAAGCCAGTTGTGGTGGAGTGGATTCCTACTCATGGCGACCCCATGTGTGTCAGAGCAGAACTGTGCTTCACAGGGTTTTCAGTGACTGATTTTTCAGAAGTATATCGCCAGGCCATTCTTCTGAGGCGTCTCTGGGTGGACTCAAACCTCTGCTGAACACACTAACTGTTTGCACGAACAAAACCAAAACCTGTTTCCATCAAGTAGATTCCAACTCATAGCGACCCAAAAGGACAGAGGAGAACTGCCCTATAGGGTTCACAGCTACCCCATGTGACAGAGTAGAACTTCCTCATAGGGTCACTGGAACCCACCAGCAGCTCTGCAAGAGAAATATGTGGCAGTTGCTTCTGTAAAGATTACAGCCTTGGAAACCCTATACCACAGTTTACCCATTCGTCTGTTGATAGGTTGTTTCCATCTTAATGCTATTGTGAATAATGCTTCAATGAACATGGGTGTGCATATGTCTATTCATGTGACTGCTCTTATTTCTCTCAGATATATTCCTAGGAGTGGGACTGCTGGATCGTATGATATTTCTATCTCTAGCGTTTTAAGGAAGCGCCATATTGTTTTCCAAAATGGTTGTACCATTTTGCATTCCTACCAGCAGTGCCTAAGAGTTCCAATCTCCCTGAAACCTTTACAACATTTGTTATTTTCTGTTTGTTTGTTTTTTTAATTTTTATTTGTGCCAATAATGTCCGGGTGAGATGGTATCTCATTGTAGTTTTGATCTGCATTTCTCCAGTGGCTAGTGATCACGAGCATTTCCTCATGTGTCTGTTAGCCACCTGAATATCTTCTTTAGTGAAGTGTCTGTTCATTTCCTTTGCCCATTTTTTAATTGGATTATTTGTCTTTTTGTTGCAGAGTTACTGGATTTTCCTATAGATTTTAGAGATAAGACTTTTGTCTGATACGTCACAGCCAATTTTTTTTTTCCCAGTCTGTAGGATCTCTTTTTACTCTTTTGGTGAAGTCTTTTGATGAGCATACGTGTTTAATTTTTAGAAGATCC
Organism: Trichechus manatus latirostris; assembly: GCF_000243295.1. NCBI lineage: Eukaryota > Metazoa > Chordata > Mammalia > Sirenia > Trichechidae > Trichechus > Trichechus manatus. The sequence continues at coordinate 4,302,343 of NW_004444007.1, forward strand.
CAGTTATCTAGCTTAACTTCTGATGTTTGTGTATTCTTAGTCATGGTTTGTATCCTGTTTATGCCGTATATTAGGGACCCTAGTGTTGATCCTATTTTTTCTTCCATGATCTTTAGGTCGTTGATCCATTTTGAATTAGTTTTTGTGTATGGTGTGAGGTATGGGTCCTGTTTCATTTTTTTACAGATGGACATCCAGTTTTGCCAGCACCATTTGTTAAAAAGACTGTCTTTTCCCCACTAAATGGACTTTGGGCCTTTGTCGAAGATCAGGTGACTGTAGGTGGATGGATTTACATCTGGGTTCTCGAGTCTTTTCCATTGGTCCATGTGTCTGTCGTACCAGTACCAAGCTGTTTTGACTACCATAGCTATATAGTAGTTTCTGAGGTCAGGTAGTGCGAGTTCTTCTACTTTTTTCTTCTTCAATAGTGCTTTACTTATCTGAGGACTTTTTCCTCTCCGGATAAAGTTAATGATGAGTTTTTCCATCTCTTTAAAGAATGCTGCTGGTATTGGGATTGGAATTGCATTGTATTTGTAGACTGCTTTGGGCAGAATTGACATTTTCACAATGTTGAGTCTACCTATCCATGAGCATGGTGTGTTTTTCCATTATGTAGGTCTCTTATGGTTTCTTGCACTAGTGTTTTGTAGTTTTCTTTGTATAGGTTTTTTACATCGCTGGTTAGGTTTATTTCTAAGTATTTTTTTTTTAGGGGCTATTATTAATGGTATTGTTTTTCTGATTTCCTTTTTGTAGTTCTCTTTATTGGTGTATAGGAAACCAACTGTTTTTTGTATGTTTATCTTGTAGCCTGTTACTCTGTTGAATCTATTAGTTCCAGCAGTTTCCTTGTGGAGTCTTCAGGGTTCTCTATGTATAGTATCATATCTCCTGCAGATTGGGACAGTTTTACTTCTTCCTTACCAATTTAGATGCCCTTTATTTCTTTTTCTTGTCTTATAGCTCTAGCTAGGACTTCCAGCACAATGTTAAATAGGAGTGTTGATCTAGAGTTTTTCGAGTGAGGAAAAGAAAATTTTCTTGTGTTTAAGGTACAATTATTGTTGTTACTTTGTCACGCTCAGCCTGCTCTAACCCTAATACACATTTAGTGGCAGAATGCAGCCATCAGGACTACACTGGGGAGTGTGGTGAGGATGGGGAAATGTGGAGCTTGAACCAAAAGTGTGGAGGCTTGAAAAGGAAGGAACACTTTGGGTAACAGGTCAAGTTTGGATGAAGGGAATGGAGATAAGCTCTAAAAGAAAAATCTTAAGTTTTGCAGAAGAGACCAGAGATAAGATCAAAAAGAAAGAACTAGATTATATGAGCCCTCTAGGCTAAGTTAGCAACCTGTAGATCATTAGATGGGTAATTGAGCAGAGTGATTGGGTAGGTTTTTTGTGCACATACTCTAAGTGGGTTCACTCAACACCCATTCAAATCACTTTCCCTCTGCCTTTCACTTCATAAAGGCTGGAAAGCAAAAACCCTCAATTTCCTAGCTTCCTTGTCTGCAAGGCATGGCTAGTAACACAGATTTGGACAATGGAGTGTAAGCTGGAATTCCTGAGGAAGGCTTCCTTCTTTCTCTAGAAGTCTTATGGCTTTTGCCCCTCCCCTTCTTTTTGCCTGGAATGCAAATATGATGCCTGGTGACATAGCAGCCATTTTGTGCCTTGGTATGAGGTCAGAAAGCACACACTAAAGACAGAGCAGGGCAATAGAAGGAACCTGGTTCCTTGAAGACAACCTTGAGGCACTAGCCCTGGACTAACTTCCCTGGATTTGTGTAAGATAAAATAAAGTCCTTTTTAAGACCACTATTTTTCAAGTTTTCTGTTACTTGAAGCTAGCATATTCCTAACAGTTATAGTGAACTCAGTCAGAAAGATTTGGATGAATTCCAGACCTTTCTCTCACTAGCTAAGAGAATAAGTCACTTAACTCTCTGATCTTGGCTTTCTCATATGTAAAATGAAGGTAACCATAGGACCTACCTCAGGAGTGTTGTAAGCAGGAAAGATTTGGCATGTGAAACCATCATACAATGTTTGACATGTATACACTCAATAAATGTTAGTGATATTATGGAAGTTATCAGACAAATGTACTAATATATGATTTAAAAAAATTTCTTTTTTTAACCTTTAGCTTAGTTTCTGCATATGTCCAAGTGAAGTTTTTGGTAAAATTGTCCCTTGTTGCCCCCTGCAGTTTAATGCTGGGTCTAAGGATCTGTAAGGAGCCTTGGTGGCACAGACGTTAAAGCACTCGGCTGCTAAATGAAACGTCAGTTCGAATCCACCAGCCTCTCCACAGGGGAATGATATGGCAGTCTGCTTTCATGAAGATTTACAGCCTTGGAAACCCGATGGGGATTTTGGTTTGGTAATAATCTGTAATCTCATCCTTGCTTTAATAACAAGGCCCTTCCTTTGAATTTTGATGATTTCAGAATAGACTTTTTATGAATATAAGCATTCTCTACTCCTTTCTTCCTTAATGCAGATTTCTTCAGCCTCACATGCTGACCAACTTCAACAATGCTTACTGGAAAACCGCCCAAGTCACATGGTATTGTGGATATTTGCTTGCCCATCCGAATAGGCACCAGACTACATTCTTCAAGCTAGCCATTTATCATCCTTCCCTCTGTAAGTTCCAAGAAGGCAGTGCCTTGTAGCGTCTAGACCAGTGACCAGCATGCAGTAAATGCTCATTAAATATTTGCTGAGCAGCTGGCTCTCAATAACATGTTTCCTATGAGAAATAATATCACAGTTTGTCTTCTCTAGTTGGAGCCCTGGTGGCGCAGTGGTTAAGAACTCGGCTGCTAACCAAAAGGTGGGCAGTTTGAATCCACTAGCCGCTCCTTGGAAACCCTATGGGGCAGTTCTACTCTGTCCTATAGGGTTGCTGTGAGTTGGAATTGACTCGACTGCAACAGGTTTGGTTTAGTCTCGAATTTACTTTTTTTGTGTGTGCTTTAGGTGAAAATTTACTGAGAAAATTAGTTTCTCATTGAAAAATGTATACACAAATTGTTTTTTGACATTGGTTGCAATCCCCACAATGTGTCAGCACTCTCCCCCTCTGAATTTACTTTTCAGGTCTTTTAAGCATCAACTGCCCATGCTACTGCTTTTTAAAAATACTCTTGGGTTCCATTGCTGGCTTTATCATTGTTCCTTCACAACCATTCATGATGCTGAAACTCAGCTCATGAGTTAAGCAACTTCTCTTATACTGGATACCTAAAGCTGATTACATTTTTAATGGCCTTAAAGTAGTTTTGTCATTCAGGGGAATTGATCAAGTAACTCTGGGTTACTCTTTAATTCAGAAGAGGAGCAGATATTGAATGAATCAGACCTGCAGCTGTTATAGTGTGACGTTTAGGCAAGGCTGGAAAGGAGAAGCAAAACCAAGGAGCAGGCCTTAACCCTAGTGAATTCCTGTGATAGTATGTTAGGCAAAAGGAAAATATCCAATCCAGAGATTTGGAATGATGGGTACTATGCAATCCATAATCTCTTCCTTCGAATGACTCTTCTTACCAAAGAGCCAAGGATGCTATCTTAGGTTGGGTTCTCTAGAGAAGCAAAGCCAGTAAAGCGTATAAATATATATACAGAGAGATTTACATCAAGGAAATGGCTCATGTGATTGTAGAGGCTGGAATGTCCCAAGTCCGTGGATCAGAATAGAGGCTTCTCCTGATTCACGTAGCCGCAGGGGCGGGCGAACCCAAGATCGGCAGGTTGGAGAGCAGGGCTCTTGCTCACAGGCTGTGAAGATCGATGAATCCCAAGATCAGCAGATAAGCTGATAGCTCAAGTCCCAAGAACTGGAGACTAGACAAACAGGAGGCAGCCACAAGATCCAGAGTGAACAAAAAGCCAGAATGTCTGCTTATATTCAGATGCAGGCCACACCCCCAAGGAAACTCCCTTTCAACTGACTGGCTACACAGCAGATCTCATCATGGGAATGATCACATATAAACACTGAAAATCAGGCCTAGCCAAGTTGACACACAATCTTAATCATCACAGATGCCTTGAAATTACTTTAACTCTGTTCTATAACCTTATCCAACTTGCTGTTTTTTGTGGTGTTTCAATTATAGGATGACTGAAAATAAAATAGGGATACTCTCAAAAATCATACTTCTTATTCTTTTATAGGGTCACAGTTGCCCTGAGGGTATGATAAAAGAAAGAGGTTAACAGAAGTTAACGTAGTATTCGGAAAAAATAAATCCACACACAAAAGTTCACATAAAATTTCAGAAGTTTTATAGACCTCATGAAGCCCATCCATGGATGCCCTAAGTATCTGTGGGGACCCCAGTTTTAGGAAACTTTACTTTGATAGAAAATCTGGTGCTGTTTCCTCATGTCTAAAACAAAGGGGGTAGAACCAATAATCTCTGAGGTTTTTCAGCTGGGAGTGGGGTGGAGTGGAGAACAAAGTCTAGTAACAAACCAACTGAGAGTGCTTGTATAGGGTCTCTGGTGGGTGGATAACAGAAAAGTGAGAAAGAATTTTTGTAGTTATGAAACCAAAAGGGAAAGTAGGACTAGAGAGTTAATGACACAGCTCCTATTATCCTTTAACAATTTAAATCCAGAAAACATGCATATATTTTCATAGCAGAATCCTGAAACTCAATGAGTTTCCTGACCACCCCACCAGGAAACTATTAATATCACACAGTCATGATTCAGAACTACTGATTAAACATTTAGTGAACATACAAGGTGCTAAAAGAGGAGTTTTAACTTTGTTAATTATATGATGCTTTTCTTATCTATTATGCTTTGGAATTGCCTAAGTAATATGTGGATAATTTTACATTAATAAAAATGTATACATGAAATGCATACATGGAAAGACTGGACATTTCCTTCAATAACTTTACTCCTTACAAAATATATAAATAAATTAAACCTTTCAACTTCTAAAGTATTACCACATTCAAGAACAAGGCATTGCCATCACCGTTCTAAATTATCAGAACGAATGAATTTCTGATTCCTTGATCTTCCAGTTCTAGTGGTGAAGGGAAAACTGAATGTGAAATTAAGTTGGACTATGATATCATTGCCAGGGAGAGACACACAAAGCGGCAAACACGGCCGTTTCCAAACAAGGGGTGACAGCCCTGCGGACCAGTGACAGCAGAGGAGTTACTGGGTTTTGCATTCGGGCACGTCTTTTCCGGAAGAGGTGTGCCAAGGACCTGTCTGAGGGTCCACACTCTCTGCTCCCACTGTGTGTTCCTCTGAGAAAGAAAATAAAACCCAAAATTAATTCTATTAAAAAATACACAAAAAAACAAGCACGGCTGGAAGGGGAAAAGATGTGAAAACAGGAGAGATATGAGGAGTGAAAAATGGCAATGTGGTCATTAGTTTCATTGTGTCTGACCATCAAAAAGCTGTATTTCACCTCAGAGTGTGAGAAGTTTATTCCTCATTCTCTCAGAAAATGAACTGTAACATAATTAAGGAAAAAAAAATTCTAAGTCCTATTTTATAAGATGGTTGTTAAAAAAACCTCATTTGTGTTAGAAAACCATATTATATAGGAAGTAATAAAATCTTATTTGAAATTTATCAATTTGAGAGTCAAAGTGAATCAAAGATGGACTAATTTAGTTGGGTTTTCTTTTACCCTATTTTTGTTGTTGTTGTTTTTATTAGGTGCTGTCAAGTAGGTTCTGACTCATAGTGACCCTATGTACAACAGAAGAAAACACTGCCCAGTCCTGTGCCATCCTCACAATCATCGTTATGCTTGAGCCCATTGTTGCAGCCACCGTGCCCATCCATCTCATTGAGGGTCTTCCTCTTTTTCACTGACCTTCTACTCTACCAAGCATGATGTCCTTCTCCAGGGACTGATCCCTCCTGATAACATGTCCAAAGTATGTGAGACATAGTCTCGCCATCCTTGCTTCTAAGGAGCATTCTGGTTGTACTTCTTCCAAGACAGATTTGTTCGTTCTTTTGACAGCCCGTGGTATATTCAATATTCTTCACCAACACCACAATTCAAAAGCATCAATTCTTCTTTGGTCTTCCTTATTCATCTTCCAGCTTTCACATGCATATGAGAGGATTGAAAACACCATGGCTTGGGTCAGGCACACCTTAGTCTTCAAGATGACATCTTTGCTTTTCAACACTTTAAACGGGTCTTTTGCAGCAGATTTGCCCAATGCAATGCATCTTTTCATTTCTTGACTGCTGTTTCCATGGGTGTTGACTGTGGATCCAAGTAAAATGAAATCCTTGACAACCTCAATCTTTTCTCCATTTATCATGATGTTGCTTATTGGTCCAGTAGTGAGGATGTTTGTTTTCTTTATGTTGAGGTGTAATCCATACTGAAGACTATGGTCTTTGATCTTCATCAGTAAGGGCTTCAAGTCCTCTTCACTTTCAGTAAGCAAGGTTGTGTCATCTGCATAATGCAGGTTGTTAATGAGTCTTCCTCCAATCCCGATGCCTTCTTCATATAGTCCACCTTCCTGGATTATTTGCTTAGCATAGAGATTGAATAGGTATGGTGAAAGGATACAACCCTGACGCACGCCTTTCCTGACTTGAAACCACACAGTATCCCCTTGTTGTGTTCAAATGACTGCCTCTTGATCCATGTACAGATTCCTCATGAGCACAATTAAGTGTTCTGGAATTATCATTCTCCTCAATGTTATCCATAGTTTGTTATGATTCACACAGTTGAATGCCTTAGCATAGTCAATAAAACACAGGTAAACATCTTTCTGGTATTCTCTGTTTTTAGCCAGGATCCATCTAATATCAGCAATGCTATGCCTGGTTTCACATCCTCTTCTAAATCTGGCTTGAATTTCTGGCAGTTCCCTGTCGATATACTGATGCAGCTGCTTTTGAATGATCTTTAGCAAAATTTTACTTGCATGTGATATTAATAAGATTGTTCGAAAATTTCCACATTCAGTTGGATCGCCTTTCTTGGGAATAGGCATAAATATGGATCTCTTCCAGTTGGTTGGCCAGGTAGCTGTTTTCCAAATTTCTTGGCATAGATGAGCACTTCCAGCACTGCATCTGTTTGGTGAAACATCTCAATTGGTAGTCCATAAATTCCTGGAGCCTTGTTTTTCGCCACTGCCTTCAGTGCAGCTTGGACTTCTTCCTTCAGTACCATTGGTTCCTGATCATATGTTACCTCCTGAAATGGCTGAACATTGACCAATTCTTTTTGGTATAATGACTCTGTCTATTCCTTCTGTCTTCTTTTGATGCTTCCTGTGTCATTTAATATTTTCCCCATAGAATTCTTCAGTATTCCAACTCAAGGCTTGAATTTTTCTTCAGTTCTTTCAGCTTGAGAAATGCAGAGCATGTTCTTCCCTTTTGGTTTTCTATTTCCAGGTCTTTGTACATATCATCGTAATACTTCACTTTGTCTTCTCGAGCTGCCCTTTGAAATCTTCTGTTCAGTTCTTTTACTTCATTATTTTTTCCTTCTGCTTTAGCTACTTGATGTTCAAAAGCAAATTTCAGAGTCTCTTCTGACATCCAGTTAGATCTTTTCTTTCTCTCTTGTCTTTTTAATGACCTCTTGCTTTTTTCATGTAGATGTCCTTGCTGCCATTCCACAACTCATCTGGTCTTTGGTCATTAGTGTTCAATGTGTCAAATCTATCCTTGAGGTGGTCTCTAAATTCAGGTGGGATATACTCAAGGTCGTACTTTGGCTCTCATCGACTTGTTCAAATTTTCTTCAGTTTCAACTTGAAAATTGCATATGAGTAATTGATCCGCATACAGCCCCTGGCCTTGTTCTGACTGATGATATTGAGCTTTTCCATCATCTCTTTCCGTAGACATAGTTGATTTGATTCCTGTGTATTCCATCTGGTGAGGTCCACGTTTATAGTTGCCATTTATGTTGGTGAAAAAAGGTATTTTCAATGAAGAAGTTGCTGTTCTTGCAAAATTCAATCTTGTGATCTCCGGCATTGTTTCATATAAATATATGTTCATTTATTTTTACTGTGTATGGATTATAATGTAGTAGTTGCCCATAGTTAAAATCTATTAAAGAAATGCGTTTGTACTTTTATTGCGGATGGTACTTTTCTCTTGATATTTAAGTCATTCTTTTATAGTATGAAGATATCATCAACAAATATGTAAAAATCTGATAATGCAAAAGTAAAATTCATATTTTTCAAGAATCTACAGTGGATAAACACTTGAGATTTTAACAAACTAAGGAGATGCCACAGGAGAAACATGATCCTAGTGAATTCGTTAAAAAAAAATTCTTTCCAAATTTGTGGTTAACTCTAGGTTTACTCTTGACTGTCACGTATATAATAGCCATCTTCACAATGTATAAACGCATTAAGATACAAAATGGAAAGGATCTAAAAATATTTGCATTTTCTACTTACTTGAGGTTTCTTGGGCCTATTGGTTTCTTCTAAGATTTTCTTTTAATAGCCTTATAACTTGTTTTTGATATTTGACCGTAGGTTTTGTAATAGTAATTTTAATAAGAACAATAAAAATATGTAAAAGCCCAGCAACTAATTTTTTAAGGAAGACTAAACAGAAGTGCTTTCATGAGTTTTCTACTAAGACACATCCACTGGCATATTATCCGTAAGTGGCAGTAGATAAGGCCTCAGGGGCAAGGTACCCCAGTATGGTGCCCTTTTTAGCAATAACATCATCAGATCACAAGTATTCTGTTTGATCTCAAGGACAGTTCAATTTTCTTAACATTGAGAAACCAGTTATTTTTAAACTTCTGAAGGCTCAACAGCTAATCATTGGATACTAAGCAAAACTGTATTTGGAGGCATCATAAAGAAAGTAATTGAGCTGTTACCATGGGGTCCTAGCAACAAGCTGAAGAGACAACAATTACCAGAGCAGGAAAGAGGAAAACAGCCTCCTTTCTACACTGTCAGGAAAGCAAACCCCGACTGCAGCTCTGGTCTAAATTGATACAGTCAGAGGTCAGATTCTGATCATTAGTTTACACTTTAGTCAGCAATGATAACTTGTAAAACTTTCTGCCTTTCTTAGAGACTATGAAAGTATCTGCTGACTCTATAAATAAAATTGTTCTTTTTAATGAGTAAAAACTTAATAGGTATAAGTGTCACTATAGCCAACAGTCTTATAAATGGAAGGACAGCTAGACAGCATGAAGATTCACAGTGCTGCTTTTTTTACTCCGAGTGGCATTAGCTAAAAGTTGGGTGTTAGATGGAACATATATTTAAACATTTATTAAATACTACACATATGTCAGACGGGTGACAACTGGCTTCCAAGTTTGGCAGAATTAGATGTCATTATTAAATATCTATTAAAGATTAATAGGAAGAAGATAGGAGCCAGAAGGAATTTTAAAACCAAACCCGCTGCCATCGAGTTGATTCCGACTCATAGCGACCCTATAGGATGGAGTAGAACTGCCCCACAGGGTTTCCAAGGCTGTAAATCTTTACGGAAGCAGACTGCCACATCTTTCTCCCGTGGAGTGGCTGGTAGATTTGAAATGCAGACCACGACTTGACAACAATGAGAAGGGAACTTAAGAAATCTAATACAAACCTGTGCTTTTATTGATTATGAATGTGAGGTCAAAGATATCAGACAGCTTGCTTACGGTGATGTATTAATAAGTGTCAACATTCTATTGCTAACTCAGTTTCTCTGACTCTCCATTTAACATTCTTTTCATTATGTCAAAAAGAATACATACCACAAAGAATTTTAGGCATGCTATTATGTACAATACTATATATACATAAATAAACAAATTAGAGGATATTGTTTTGAGATCTAGGTACCTAGAATCTGAAAGGAAATAAAATCTTGACCCAAAAACAAAAGAGGAAAAACAAGTGGAATTAAGAAAAACAATGCAAACCTTAGTCACAGCGCTAAATACTCACATACAGGTTTTTAACGTTCACTTGCAAGCATAAAAAGCTATATGATTGGCAAGTAGCCTTCAAACACATCCTGTGTTATTAATTGATCAGCATTGTGCTTATTTTGAAAACTTTGCTTATGTAATGAGAATTTAATGAATTTAAAGGATGTAGACTATATATATTTTTAAAACACAATAACAATTTTATTTTTAATATTGTAACTAAGGGAAAGAAATTTATACAGTTTAGAAAGGAAATTTTAAGCTATGAAAGTTAAATTTAGGCAAAGACATACTCCTTTTCAAACTCCTTGGCATTTTTCATCTTCTCTAGGTCTATTTTGAAGAGCTTTGTTTTGAGCTCTTCAATTTCTTCTTTATAGGGCTTAGCTCCTAATGCAACTTTGTCCTAAGTTTTTACAGAGAAAAGAACAATAACTAAGTATTAAAACAGTTTCAATTCCAGCAAAGAGTGGATAAGTGCCTTTGATCCAGTAGGAACATTTTAAAATAGCAAACAACTTCAAATATATGAAACACAGAAAAGACATCAATTTTAATACTAAAATGAATAATAACTAGATATTTGATGGGAAGTATATTTACAGCTAATATAGAGAGAACACTATTTTTGTATCTTATAACAAATATTATTTTTTCCATTTAAAAAGAAGTGATACACCCAAACAAAATGACACAGAAAGGTTGAAAATGATGAAATGAGTGGGCAAAGGTAAATCAGGAAAATGAAACAAAAAGATGCCAGAGCAACAAAATAAATATCAAACTGGAATTGAATTCAAGGCACAAAGCACCACATAGCATTATCAGGGATGTTTTGTACTGAAAGACAGTTCAGTTCAGTGATATAGGCATTTTCTTTGACCACTATGTAGTGAAAGAAAGAAATCAGCCATAGGTGACACTGGACAGCCAGAATGCTCCTTGGAAACAAGGATCGCAAGACTTCGTCTCACATACTTTGGACATGTTATCAGGAGGGATCAGTCCCTGGAGAAGGACATCAGCCTTGGTAAAGTAGAGGGTCAGCGAAAAAGAGCAAAACCCTCAACGAGATGGATTGACACAGTGGCTGCAGCAATGGGCTCAAACATAACAACAATTCTGAGGATGGTGCAGGACCAGGCAGTGTTTCATGCTGTTGTACATGGGGTCGCTCTGAGTTGGAACCGACTTGACAGCACCTAACAACAGCAGCACTGTTTAAAGTAATTCTTGTGCCAGATAAACCAAATTTGGAAATACTGATTTAGAAATGAACGACAGATAACGAGAACTCTGAATTTCAGACATACAGCATGTGGCCAAAGCTACACTCAGAAATACTGATAGCCTAAATATTTTTATCAATAAACTGAAAAGACTAAAAAATAAAGTTCTTAGTTAATAGCATTGGTTTATTCCTCCAGATGTATTTTCATTGCTCTAGTAAGGAAAAAACAGTCCTTCGAGATTCTGATTTGAATTACATTAAAGTTAGAAATTAATTCGGGAAAAACTGATAGTTGTACAATATTTCACACAAAGCACACAACAACAACAACAAACACAGTATTTAGGCTTCCCACCTAGGAAACGGCATGTGTCTTAATTTTAAATCACATGGTCTATTTCTTTTTACAGTTTTATGATTCTTTTCAAATCTTGCTGTTATTAAGATGCCTTCGAGTCAGTTCCAATTCATAGCGACCCCACGTACAACAGAATGAAACACTGCCCAGTCCTGTGCCATCCTCACAATTGTTATGCTTGAGCTCATTGTCGCAGTCACTGTGTCAGTCTATCTTGTCAAGGGTCTTCCTCTTTTTCGCTGACCCTCTACTTTACCAAGCATGACGTCCTTCTCCAGGGACTGGCCCTCCTGATAACATGTCCAAAGTACCTGAGACGAAGTTTCACCAGTCTCTTTTGATATATGTTACCCTAATTTTTTTAATGAAGGTTAGTCATTTGAGCATTTTATTTTTGATTTTGTGGTTTTCATAAATAAAATTATTTTTCTTCTATCACACAGGGTGTCCATAAAGTTCCAGGGCAGTTTAAATTTTTAACAAATTCACTGCTATTTGATATAAACAATTTGTAAAGATAAGACAGAGGAAATTTACTCAGAATTTAAGCAAAATTGATAGATTCTTTTGTTGAAATTTCTTTTATTTTCAGTTAATAAACACTACATTATATCGGTTAGCTATATCCAGATGTATTTAAATAATGGTGAACAGGCTGAAAATTAATATCCTTGCAATTAGTTAAATCTTAAGATAAATTAATTCTGTTGAGCTTTTCCAGATTATTTATATGACATTTACAAGCGAGCTTCAAATTTCAAACAGTGTAAAGATTTTGGATACCCAGTATTTTCCTTTCTTTCCCCATGGTTGCTATACAAAGTCACATCCATTACATGGTTCTAAATGGTTACTTCTGGTATTCAGGAAAGGTATTTCTCTCTTTGTAGATACCTGTGTCAATCTATACCAAATATTGAAGAAATGTGTTGCTTACACTCTCTTTCTTGAACACTTTATGTTCCAGGACACCACTCTCTTTCCTGGTTCTCCTCTTACCTCACTGGCTGCTCTGTCTCAGTATCTTTAGCTTACTCCATAAAAATCAGTTGCTGTAGAGTCGATTCTGACTCATGGTGCCCCATGTACCTCTTCTCTATTTTGCTCGTGCCTTAGGTGACCTCATCCTGTCTCATGACTTCTATCTGCTGATGATTACCCAAATTTATATCTCCAATCTGGACTTCTCCCAGACTCATATATCTCTCCCCCTAACTGATATCTCAACTTGGGTGTCCAACCGGCATCTCAAATTCAACATGTCCAAAACTGAACTCTGATTCTGCTCCACCTCTTTCAAATCTGCTCTTTCTGGCAATCTTGCCCATCTCCATAAATGGCAACTCCATCCCTTCAGTTGCTCAGGCCAAAAACTCTGGGGTCATCTTTGGCTCCTTGTTTTCTTTCTTACTACACGTAGATTCTGTCAGTAAATTCTGTTGGTTTGTCTAATGGCATTCGAATTCAAAACATTCAAACTACTGTTCTTTCCAAAGAAAACAGGTCATATTCAGCCCACTGGCCACCAGGTGGAACTCAGTAACAGGGGCATTATGAAGAAAACGAATTTTAAAATACATTTACCTAATAAAGAGTGTTATATATTTAGGTAAGAAGCATTTTTTGGAAAATGAAAAAAATATATTTCCAAACTATAAAAATTAATATTTATGTGTGTTTTAAAAATTATTTTTTTAGGAAGATAAAAATAAGCATTATTTTGCATGGAGGTATACTCCTTGCATTTCACTTCTAAGTTAAGTTGTTTTCTTTTTTTTTCTTTAAACTTGAGTATTGAACTTCAGACATACATAAGCCAATAGGAAGTTGTGGTAAAGGGAAGAATATAGTGCCAAAATATCCTTCACATTCAACAGTAAAATAAAAGGCAAAACATAATTCTTATTTATAAAACGAGTTGGTTAAGTTACCTGGAGTACTTGGATAATTTCTTTTGGTTTCTTCAAGGCATTTATTTGATTCATTAACTTTTTTTTTTTTAATTTTTTATTGTACTTTAGATGAAGGTTTACAGAACAAATAGTTTTTCATTAAACAGTCAGTACACATATTGTTTTATGACATTGGTTAACAACCCCATGACATGTCAACACTCTCCCTTCTCGACCTTGAGGACCTTTTTTTTTTGGTGAAAATATACATAGCCAAAGTTACACCATTTTGAAAGTTTCTACATGTACAATTCAGTGACATTGATTACTTTCTTCCAGTTTTGCTGCTATTCTCACTATCCTTCTCCAAATTATTCCATCACCCTTATCTTCAACTCACTGTCCCCTAGGCTTCACATCAAACCTTTTGAGTTGCTGTTGTCAATCTTATCTCACATAGATAATTCTTTTTTTTTTTGTACCTTAGAGGAAGGTTTGCAGAACAAATAGTTTCTCATTAAACATTTAGTACACATATTGCCCTATGACAATGGTTAACAACTCCATGACATGTCATCACTGTCCCTTCTCAACTTTGGGTTCCCTATCACCAGCTTTCTTGTCCTCTCCTGCCTTCTAGTCCTCGTCCCTGGACTGCTGTGCCTCATTAATCCTGTTTTGTTTTATGAGACTGTCCAATCCCTGGCTGAATGGTCAACTTCAGGAAGGGCTTTACCACTGAGCTAAAAGGGTGTCCGGGGACCATACTCTCGGGGTTTCTCCAGTCTGTCAGGCCAGTAAATTGGGTCTTTTTTTTTGTGAGTTATAATTTTGTTCTACATCCTTTTCCAGCTCTGTCCAGGACCCTTTATTGTGATCCCAGTCAGAGCAGTCAGTGGTGGTAACCAGGCACCATCTAGTTGTACTGGACTCAGTTTGGTGGAGGCCTTGGTAGCTGTGGTCCATTAGTCCTTTGGACTTATCTTTTCCTTCTGTCTTGTTATCTTCATTCTCCCTTGCTCCCAAAGGGGTGAGACCAGTGTGGTATCTTAGATGGCTGCTTACAGGCTTTTAAGACCCCAGACACTACTCACCAAGGTAGAATGTAGAACATTGTCTTAATACACTGTGTTATGCCAATTGAGCTAGATGTTCCCCGAGACCATGGTCCCCGTAGCCCTCCGCCCAGCAAGTCAGTCCCTCATGGAGTTTGGAAGAGTCTATAGAGCTTCCATGACCTTTCGTTGTACAAGTTATGATGGTTTCCCCAGTAATGTGTACTGTCTTACCCTTCACCAAAGTTACCACTTATCTATTTAGTTCCCCTCCACTCCTCTCCTCCCTCATAACCAACAAAGAATGTTTCTTTTTGTGTGTAAACTTTTACATGAGTTATACAGTAGAGGTCTCATACAATATTTGTCATTTTGTG
>NW_004444007.1:4318473-4330322 GCF_000243295.1 Trichechus manatus latirostris
TCTGCTTTTTGCTTCAACTCTTGGATAATTCTGAGTATTAGATATTTGAATTCCCTATCAGGTAGTTCTAGTGCCTTTTCTTCTACTGGAAAGTCATCTGTTGTTTTATTTTGGATGGCTGTTGGAACCATTCTGTCCTGTTTTTGTATATGTTTTGATATTGTCTGCTGTCTTTGGGACATTTAGTAGTTATTTTTCTTGTTTATTGATTGTAGATTTGTTTGTTTTGTCATTTTTTTTTTTTTTTAATTTGGCTATGTCTGAGCAGGTGTGCTGTGTGTTCTTTGTTGTTTGCTCATCTGTAGGCATGATACTTTTTGCCTCCTTCTCCAATTGGCAGAGTCAGTTGCTCAGATATGGTACAGCAGGGCAGGTCTAGCTGAAGAGGAGTTGCTGGGATGGGTTGTTTGTGGCACTTACTACAGCCACCAGGGCGGGTCAGTAATCCATGCACGACAGGTTCCGGGAGGCCATGCCTGTGCGGGTTGGTGGTGTGATGTTAAGTGCACAGTGCAGGTAGGCAGGATAGAGGGGGGAGATCATGATGTGTGGAGCTAAGATGGGTATGGGAGACAGGAGAGAGGAACAGGAGCCAAAAACATATAAACAAACAAAAAACAGTGCTAGGGGAGCTTGCCGTTGGAGTGGAGAGATGAGAGACTATGAAATGGAGAAAAACAAAAAGGGGAAGAAGAAGAAGAAAAAAATGAATAAATAAAAATTAGAAAGAAAAAGGAACAGCAAAGCTCCCAGGGATCCCACCAGTGTGGCTATGAGGTCTGGGGAAGTTGTTCCCAGGTGTTGCAGTACAGCCTGGCTAAAAGGCGTGGAGGAATTCAGCACCAGGTATTCAGGGGACAGGAAGAGAAGGAAGGTATAGAGAGGCGAGAAACTGAGTAATGAAGAAAGACAAAAAGGGAAAAAGAGGGAAAAGAAAACAAAATAAATCTAAAAAAATAAAACAAGAAAATCCCCCCAAAAACCAGAAAAAAAAAAACAA
Source organism: Trichechus manatus latirostris (assembly GCF_000243295.1). Classification (NCBI taxonomy): domain Eukaryota; kingdom Metazoa; phylum Chordata; class Mammalia; order Sirenia; family Trichechidae; genus Trichechus; species Trichechus manatus. The sequence goes on from NW_004444007.1 coordinate 4,319,474, forward strand.
AACCACAAGATAAAAAAGAAATGCACTCAGGGATCCCTCTGTGGTCTGCACAAGCTGAGGGGGTAGGTTCCAAGCCGCGTAGCACTGCCCGGCCAGATTGGGCTCCCAACTCGGGGAAAGGAAAAGAAAACAAACAAACAATTCACAACAAACAAACAAAAGCCCCGGGATCCCACCAGCGTGGCAGCTCAGACCAGGAAGCTGTTCCACACTTGAACGGAGCTCCACAGCCCCCCAGGAAGAAGCAAAGATGGATCACGGAGCCAGGTATTTGAGCGAAAGGAGGGAGAGGTGGTGAGAGGTAAGGAAGAAATCAAAAGAAGCGGAAAAAAGCAACACCAGCAGCCAACAAATGGCACTCAGAGAGTTGGTCCATGTGGGTGGATGGAATCCAAGCAACTGGTACTTCCCAGCCAAGAGACTGTAGCCGTGGGAAGCAGAGGAGGCCGAGTGGGGGTGAAGAAAGGTGGGGGGTAGGAAAGCATATATCGCTGTTTACTGGTTTTTCTGTCTACTGCTAGAAGCTCCATGGAGCTGCTTTCTCATACCCTCTATTTGCTGGTCTCTGATAGGAGTCCAAGATGGTGGATCTGCACTGCGTTAGCTGATAGAGGACCTCTGCATGAACCTCTCCTCACTCTCCATTCTCCCTCAGTTTTCTCACTCCATTTGGTGCTTGGCTGAGCTCTTTATCTCTTCATTTGATGTTTTAGGGTTTCAGGATTGCTGTTTTCTCTGTTTGGCTTAGTTTTTCAGATCTTTGCTTTGGAGGGACGGCGTGGTGCTTCTGCCTAGAGTACCATGTTGCCAGAAGTGACTGATTCATTAACTTTTGCTTGAAGTTTTGCTATCATGCCATTGGTCATCTCAAGTTTTTTCTGCAACTCTATAATCCTGCCTTCCTTATGCTTAGCACTTTCTTCAGCTTCATGTAGTGAAGTTTCTAGCTCTTGAACTTTCTGCTAGAAAAACTACATATACATAAAGTCTGGCATGAATACAGAACCGTAGACGTTTGAGACAAAGCTGATCATATTTGGCTGTTGTTAATTTTTCATAGATGGCATTAACAAAGGACAGAAAGAACTCAAATGTCACGTAATCTATAGATGTGTTATATTTTTCATTTAGAAGTTGATGATTTTTGAACTAAAAAAAGTCAAAAATTACATAAGTTTTAGTGTTTATGTTATTTACTGTTTAGCATGTTTATGTTATTTACTGTTTAGTAGAGACCTGAGCATATTAAATAGGCACTGAAGTTAGAAATTAACACTACTTAATTGACTCTCCAAACTAATAGATGCAATGTATCTTTCCCTTTATTTATTTTTTTAATTGTTGTGCTTTCAGTGAAAGTTTACAATTCAAGTTAGTCTCTCATACAAAAATTTATACATACATTGTTATGTGACCCTAGTTGCTCTCCCTATACTATGACAGCACACTCCTTTACACCCCGGACTTCCCGTGTCCATTCAACCAGCTCCTGACCCTCTCTGCCTTCTCATCTCGCCTCTGGACAGGAGCTGCCCATTCAGTCTCATGTATCTGCTTGAGCTAAGAAGCACACTCTTCACAAGTATGATTTTATGTTCCGTAGTCCAGTCTAATCTTTGTCTGAAGAGTTGGCCTTGGGAATGGTTTTAGTTTTGGGCTAACAGAGAGTTGGGGGGCCATGTCTTCTAGGGTCCCTCCAGTCTCAATCAGACCATTAAGTCTGGTCTTTTTACTACAATTTGAGTTCTGCACCCTACTTTTCTGCTGCTCCATCAGGGACTCTCTGCTGCGTTCCCTGTCAATCTTTCCCTTTATTTTTACTAACTAGTTTTTTAAACTGAGAAATACATGTATATGGAAGAGAATTCAAAGGCAAATAATGAAGATTAACTCTCACCACCTCAGACCCACAGGTGACACTGAGGCAGTAACTACTAACTTTTATAAGTGTATCCTTCGAGAAATTTTCTATGTGTATCTAAGCATATGTGAGCATAGCTTATAAAGTCACTTATAATATACACACAATATACACATACTGCATATATAGTTTTCTTTTTTTTTTAACCTGACAATAGATTTTCTAGATCTTTCCATATGAGTACATATGGATCTCTCACATTTTTGTTTTCCTGGATACATAGCATCCCATTTCATGGAGGTACCATAATTTACTTAACCAGTCACCTACTGATGCACATTAGGTTGTGTCCAGCTTTCTGCAAGTACAAATTAATTTAGGGTAAATTTAAATGTGTAATTTGTCCATGTTTATGAGATGGTTCACACACACAAACTTTAACTTTTTCCTTTGAATTGTCTGTTTCTTTTTGGTCCACCTGGAATTTATTTCTGGTTAACAAGTGAGGTAGGAATCCAGCTTTATGTATTTATTTTTTTCAGATAGTTAGCCAGTTGTTACAAACCATACATCAAATAAACCAACTTTTTCCCATTGAGTTGAATGTTTGCATTATCATATGGTAAATGCTCATACTTATTTGTGTACACTTCTGAATTCTTTCTTCTGTTCCCCTGCTCTACTTGTCCATCCTGCGTCAGTACAAACTACTTTAATTCTAGTAGCAGGTGTCTTATCATCTGATGGGCCATTTCCTAGGGCCGCTGACGATGGAATTTCCTTCTGTTTCTTTGTCTTATTGCTTTGGTAGATGGTTATCATTTTTCTTCTCTTTTATTTCTATCAGCTGACTGAAGTCTGTAGTCATCAGCAAATCGAAGAACAGATTATTAGTGATCTTCTACATTCCACTAATGATTAATTATTAAGCTAGTGGTCTATGTTTTATTACAAACATTTATTTTGCTAAAATGATCAATTATAATTTACTCTTAGGTTCCCCAGTAAGTGATTTTGACATGACAACAAAATAAAATAGCAAGTTTGCTTATATTTACGCATTCCAAAATAAGGGTAATTAAAAAAGTGATTGGATTAATAAATTAATGTACTGATTCTTAGATACTTGCAGTAATAGCAGGTTAATCTGTGTAAGAACCCTGCTTTATTTTAACAAGTGGAAAATGAATATCATACACCAAGATTTTGTTACTTTCTTTATAAATATAAATTGATATATATCCAATCATCTCTTTGAAGCATGCTAACTGAAAGGAAGAATATGTTTTACAATATTTTTCATAAAGCATATAAGAATAAACTAGACATACTTAAGATTAAGTTGCTCTAAGTTCTTTTAAGAATGAGGTAGGAGAGGCAGGGCCAATCTCTGAAATCTAGAAGATACTGCAAAACCTCAACAATAAAAAGTCAAATAACCGAATTAAAAAATGGTCAAAGGATATGAACAGGCACTTTGCCAAAGAAGACATTCAGGCGGCTAACAGACACATAAGGAAATGCTCACGATCATTAGCCATTAGAGAAATTCAAATCAAAACTACAATGAGATACCATCCCATCCCAACAAGGCTAGCATTAATCCAAAAAACACCAAATAATAAATATTGGAGAGATTGTGGAGAGACTGGAACACTTATATACTGTTGTTGGGAATGTAAAATGGTATAACCGCTTTAGAAATCGATCTGGTGCTTCCTTAAAAAGCTAGAAATAGAAATACCATACGATTCGGCAATCTCACTCCTTGGAATATATCCTAGAGAAATAGACTCATCACACAAATACATATAGGCACACCCACATTCATTGCAGCACTGTTCACAACAGCAAAAAGATGGAAAACTTAGGTGCCCATCAGCAGACGAACAGATAAATTATATATACTCACAATGGAATACTATGCAATGATAAAGAACAACGATGAATCTGTGAAACATGGAGGAAGCTGGAGGTCATTATGCTGAGTGAATTTAGTCAGTTGCAAAAGGACAAATATTGTATAAGACCACTATTATAAGAACTCAAGAAAAGGTTAAACACAGAAGAAAACATTCTTTGATGGTTACAAGGGTGCGGAGGGAGGGAGAGGGGTATTCACTAACTAGAAAGTAGACAAGAATTATCTTAGGTGAAGGAAAGGACAGCATATACTATAAGGGAAGTCAGCACAACTGGTCTAAACCAAAGCTGAGCTAAGAAGTTTCCTGAATACAATCAAACACTTTGAGGGACAGAGTAGTAGGGGTAGGGGTCTGGGGACCATGCTTTCAGGGGACATCTAGGTCAACTGGCGTAACAAAGTTTTTTAAGAGAATGTTCTGCATCCCATTTCGGTGAGTGGCGTGTGGGTCTTAAAAGCTAGCAAGCTGCCATCTAAGATGCATCAATTGGTCCCTACCCACCTGGAGGAAAGAAGAATGAATAACACCGAAGACACAAGGAAAGTATTGGCCCAAGAGACAGAAAGGGCCACATAAACCAGAGAATTCATCAGCCTGAGACCAGAAGAACTAGATGGTGCCCGGCTATCACTAATGACTGCTCTGACAGGGAACAGAACAGAGAGTCCCTGATGGAGCAGCAGAAAGATGGGGCGCAGAACTCAAGCTGTAGTAAAAAGACCAGACTTAATGGTTTAATTGAGACTGGAGGGACACCGGAAGACATGGCCCCCATAACTCTCTGTTAGCCCAACACTAAAACCATTCCCAAGGCCAACTCTTCAGACAAAGATTAGACTGGACTACGGAACATAAAATCATACTTGTGAAGAGTGTGCTTCTTAGCTTAAGCAGATACATGAGACTAAATGGGCAGCTCCTGTCCAGAGGCGAGATGAGAAGGCAGAGAGGGTCAGGAGCTGGTTGAATGGACACGGGAAGTCCGGGGTGTAAAGGAGTGTGCTGTCATAGTATAGGGAGAGCAACTAGGGTCACATAACAATGTATGTATAAATTTTTGTATGAGAGACTAACTTGAATTGTAAACTTTTACTGAAAGCACAATAAAAAAAAAGAAACCAAAAAAGAATGAGGTAGAAAAATTAAACAATGACGACAACAATAAAAAATGAGGCAGCCCAATGAAAATTACTACTTAGACTTATTTTGTTTCTATAGAAGTTATTTACCTGACAAATCCTATCATTTTCATTTTAGATGTCATTTTTAAGCTTTTCTATATCAAAAAGAATATTCAACCAGTCTTCCAAAAACTGGCTCATTTCTTTCCTCTTATCTAGTACTTGCTGAAATTCAGTCTTTATGCTGAGGAAGTCACTTTCTGAAAAATCTTTGAGAATTTCCTGTGTGAAAATAGGACAAAATAGCCTGAACATTAGGAATGTTTTTATCAAAATATTATATAATATCATTAAAAAAGGGAAAATACCTAACTGAATCCTCATTTTTCCTAATATTTTCAAGTAAACTTAAAATATATATAATTCTAAATTGAAACTTTATTCTAGTTACTTGCATAAAAAAATTTTGGCAGTATAGGCTATGTGACAGAGGTAGGTCTAAATTTTCTGTCAGAATTAAAACCTATCAATATGATAAGTTTGTGAGTAATAATTACAATATTTGAAGTGTTTCTGGATGTGGCTTTTCTGTGCATAAAGCAGGCCTTCCATGCAGGTTGGGACCCGGCTGGAGCCTCACATTGCTGAGGGAGCAAGATGCTCCATGTGGAGTTGTTGCAACAAGAAAGTTTCTGACTCCCAGTCATAGACGTAGGATGTCTTAGAAGGCATTTGGAAAATTATTTTGGGGTTCCATAAATTCCCACCTGCTAATGTTAAATCAGAGCCCTGGTGGCACTGTGGTTAGGCGTTTGGCTGCTAACCAAAAGGTCGGCAGTTAGGATCCACCAGCTGCTCCTTGGAAACCCCATGGGGTAGTTCTATTCTGTTCTATAGGGTCACTATGAGTCGGAATTGACTCAACAGCAACGGGTTTGGTTTGGTTTTGGTTTAATGTTAAATCAGTTTCTCTGTATCTGTGGAGGCCTGAAAGGGGGCTAGTCCATTCTTGGCACCCTTTATATCTGGCCAAGAGGTTACTCTGAAACCTATTTTTAATTTCTGGTAAACGAAAGTGGCTCTAAGCAATATGAAAAGGTACTTTTCTACCTGATAAAAAGGTTTAAAATCTATATAAATCCATTTAAAAGAAATAATACGTTAATATGGAGATCCATATTCTGGTTCAATTTGAGGTCCCTTAATTCATTGCATGATATGTCATGATCTTGTTGAAGGTGCTATATTTTAATTAGCAGTTCATTTTGCTTTTCCACATCATCAATAAAATCCATTTCAAATTTATTGATGGATTCATGGTGTTCTTCCTCAATCTTCGTAACAAAGCTTAACATATGCTTGCAGAAAAAAATTAAACAAACTGGGAAATGAAACTTTTTATTACATTTAGAGGATGTTTAAACTCCTGGGATGTGAGGTGGGTTGGATCTCTTTTTCAGCTATATCCTCTGATACGAGGGAAGAAGAAAGGAGCCCCTGTCCCCAACTTTCTTCTCTTGGCATCTAGTTCCATATTTCTGACTTCCTACTGGATACACCTCCTGAATGCCCTACAAGACCTCAAACTCAGTATGTTTAAAATGTATCATGATCCATTTCACTATTAACCCATTTTTTCTATTGGTCCTTTTTTAGTTAATGGTAACGCCTATCATCCAGGTTTTCCAGCTAGATACCTGAGAGTTATTTTCAACATCCTCTCCTGTCCACCTTGATTGAGCTAACCAGTAAGATGAGTGTAACATACCTCAAGTCTTGCTTGGCTTCAAGGTGACAGTAATTTGAATGCTGTAAGTTCCATGGATCTCATGAATAAGTTGTGGACATCTGAAAGGCATAATCTGTGGAAGGACATCAGGGACCGAGCGGCAGTTTATTTAGATAGGGCAGATACCTGCTGCCTACTTCTTCAGTTTCCACCATTCCTCAATTTCTTATAATCTGGCCTCTTCCCTCATCACTCAACTAAAACTGTTCTGACAAAGGTCACCAACGAGCTCTATTATCACCAAATTGAGGAGACATTTTCAATCCATATTCTGGCTGTCTGCAACATCTGCTACTCTTGACCACTTCATCTTTGACATACCTTCTCTCCTCCCCTGACGAGCGATACCACTTTTGTTGGTACTCTCTTTGACCTTTCCAACCTCAAACCCATGTGTTGCCCCCTTTTCTGCTAATGACTCTTGAATATTTATTTTTTCTAGAGTTTTCTTCTTGTCCTAAGGCTTTATTCTTCTGTTATGCTTTCTGGGTGACCTTATCCTTGTTGTATTATCTACCATCTACATGCTGTTGGAGCCCTAGTGGCACAGTGATTAAGAGCTTAGCTGCTAACCAAAAGGTCAGTGGTTTGAATCCACCAGCCGCTCCTTGGAAACCCTATGTGGCAGTTCTACTCTGCTCTATAGGGTCACTGTGAGTTGGAATCGACTCGACAGCAACTTCTTTGCTTTTTGATAATATCTAAGGATCCTATTATCTGTATATGTTAAAATAAATTGATCCTTTTTTTGGAAAAAAAAGTGATGACATTGATTTGTGTGTGTGGTTAAAAACTTTAGATTTTTTATTTAAATGAACTTGTGTATACTCTGGGATTGTTCAATTAAATATGATTTATAGAGAAATTGGAGCTTTACTTCCTTCTATTATCCAGAGTACACACTATTTTAGGGATTTCTTTAGCTGTGTAATTCCAAGTTCACATGATTCTATAGCACCTATCTCACAATGGGGCAGAGTGTGACTCCGAACATTTGTAAGCACATCTAGAGACTGGGATTCTACACTTTGTGTATAAAGAAGCCAGCGTGAGCATACGGTGCATGTGTAAGCGAGACAAGACAGAGATAAGGAGAGAGACTGTAAAAAGAGTACAATAATGTACACCCCACTCCCAAGATAGAAACATGGAAGCTATGAAAATCTTCTTTTCTTGTAAATGTCTGTAAAATTGCAAAATCAAAAATGAATGAAAACATAGGGGCCATGGGCTATAGAGCTCAGTTTGACGTTTCAGTGCACGGTATTTTAGAACCCCTCCATCTGCTCCTGAACAAGCTCTGCAGTCCAACCTCAGCGGATAACCTTTGGTGACCAGCACATTTCTCTCTCATCCACAGGCCCCCGCGCTACCCCCAACACCAGCTTTACAGAATCTGCTCACCAAATAGACAGGGTTAAGGGAATGCACATGTTTTTTAAAAAGTTATCAAACATTTCTTATGCCTGCTAAGACCTACTGGCAGAAATTATATTTACAAAAGAGTCCATTCACTTATACTGGTAGATGAGGCCCATTCTAGTCCAGAAAAAAGTTTGATTCAGTGCCTTAATAAAACTGATGTTAATTTAAAAAAAATTATTAAATAAAAAATTAATCAATAAAATTTGCTTTAAAAAGTTTAAAGTTAGTAAGCAGTGAATAAGAAAGTAAACTTCTAAAACTTCAATTACTTATCCTTCTCCATATTTTAATCTGATTTTTGTTCTTTATAGGATTTATACTTCTGGAGGTCAAAATCTCTCTCTCAAGTTTAATTATATAGAATAGCTAGAAAAAAATGAGGACATTTTTCTTTATAAATTTTCGGTGGCAATGAGAGATATTTTTAAAATTTTAGCTGAAAAGCAAGTTTCACACACCTTTTTACAAGGCTGCAGCAATTTTAAAGTTTGGGGTGTAATTTTCATAAAAAACCTAATATTGCAAGGAATATAATGTTCTTTCTAGCTAACATAAAATTAAATGTCAAAAGTAGGTTTTAAGTAAAAATCTTTAATCAATATTGTCTTTAGTTCCAAAAATTTAACATGGAAATGCATGAAAAAAATTAAAATAAAATACAGAGTTGTTAAGCAATAGTGTTTTTCTTGGACAGATACAGGAAATATCTCCTCTTTGTCCACATACAGCCTGTCACAGAACTGACTATCTAGAGTACACAAATTAAGCAGTGGCTTTTTTGTCCAGTGTTTTAATAGTCTTCAAATATATTTTTCATTTTTTTCTCCATTTACATTTCTCATTTCACATACCATTTGGAATAATTTTATTCAGTGTCCCTTGTGGGGGACAAGGAATATGTATCCACTGTGGTAACGTTTCCTCTTCTTTTGGCTGCACAGTTCCCTTGGCTTCTTCATGTTCACTACTGTCTCTGAGGATCTGAGGCAAAACAAGGAAATCCTTAAGAAATATCCTTTCCACAGAATTTTATGAATGAACTAAACCACTAAATCTCATAATTCATATTATTACTGTCAATATGGGAAATGACACACACAAAAGAAGATTCATGCTTTATATTAATAGACATTATCTGGCATTTGGGACTGTCACAGGAGTGTATTCTGATGGGCACCTTGACTTATCTGTATAAAGCCTTAAGTCCCCGCCATTTTCATTTACCATTTATGCAAGCTTAATAAGTGAGCGTATAGAGCGAGCAGAATAATTAAGTGTCCCTTTTCAGTCTACCTTCCAAAGATAATTCACCAAAACTTCTGTAAAATTAAACTATCGCTTAATTGGAAATGAGGGAAAAATACTTTTATTAGGATTCATTTCATTTGAAAAATTATATAAATGAAAGAAAAGGGAAAAAAATAGGTCAAACCTTCAGAAATTCAAGGTTCACTGCTTCCACTCATATTTATATGTAACATAGCTGGATAGTTCATGGATGTACCTCAATCTTCCAGGCCTTTTAATGGTAGTTTGTCTAACTGTGAGACTCTGGAGTGGGAAAAAAGAAATACTTGATTTTGGTCAATATTGAGAGGCTTACCTTAGGGTAGCAGCCCTGGTGGCACATCGGTCAAGGCACGCGACTGCTAATCAAAAGGTTGGCAGTTCAAAACCACCAGCAGCTCCTGGAGAGAAAGATGTGGCAGTCTGTTTTCACAGAGATTTACAGCCTTGGAAACCCTATGGGGTCGCTGTGAGTCGGAATCAACTTGGTGGCAGTGGGTTTGGTCTGGTCCTCTAAGGTAAAACAAAACAAAAAGAGTGGAGTAAATCCTGGAATAGGGATCCCCAAATTTGCCTTATGGTCGCCATGACGTGTATATGTGCGCGCACATGCGCACACACAGACGTCAACACTTTGCATGTACTGATAATATTCGAGTGCAGTGAGAGACAACATCACGTTATTACAGGAAATCATAAAAAAGGCTAGAGAGCATGGAGAGATGAAGGAAAGGGGGAGGTAACATTTAATGAATAGGGAGACGGGCACCACAGCAGCTGAGCCTAAAAATTAATTATGTAGCTTTTAAAGATCAGAGTTCTTCAAACCGGATCATGATTACCTGTTGGAGCTCTAGTGTAGACAATTGGTCTGGAAAATTGGTCACTGTCCCAAATCGCTAAGGTAATGACACAAAGGTGAATTTCAATTAGGGTGAAGGGTCATACAGAGTAAAATATTATTTTAAATTTTATTATTTCAGAATTTATAAATTAACATAGACTAGGATTAAATCTTCACAGATTAATACATTTATTAGACTCAATGATGAATATTTTGAATATTAAAAGAAGGGCTCTTCTGGCTCCAAAGAAATGTAGAAATGTCTATTTTAAAAATAGAAAAAAATTGTAATTTAATTATGAACAATTATTATTTATTAAAACTAGACCAGCAAAAGATCTACAACTTAATGCATATATTTAGAATAAAAGACTTGAGTCTCTTCAAAAGACACATTTTAATTAATATAGATTGTCTTCACCTCCATTAATTTAAATCATTGAGTTCTTTCTGGACGTGGCAAGAAATAATAAGCTACATTTCTATTGTTACTAAAATCTGCCCTCTTTAGCTCCAAAATACTCTAGTCACCTCTTTCCATCTCTTTCAAAAGCACCTTCTGCTCATTTCCTAAGACTCATTAAAATTAGCAATTTC
>NW_004444007.1:4330953-4332250 GCF_000243295.1 Trichechus manatus latirostris
AAGTCATGTACACAACTTTTAGAAACCATTATTACACAGAAGTTTGACACTTCTCAACAGTTCATAATATTGAGCCATCTCAACAGCATATATCAGAAAACTCAGTTCTTTATTTCATTCATTGAACTGCTATGTTTGGGATAACTTCCACTGCTAATTTACTCTATTTTCAGTCATACAGCTGCATAAGAGGCTCTAGGAAAAATAAAACTGAAATATGATCAACCACATTAATACCTACATCTATAGGTTACTGATAAATGCTATCGTTTTATGTTGTCCATTTGAAACGTCTATAGGTCCAACATTTAAACACTTCTATAAGGTTTTATTTTGAATGAGAATGAACTAATGAACTAACCAACATAAAGAAAACAAAAATCTTCATAAATGGACCAGTAAGCAACATCATGATAAACAGAGCAAATACTTGAAGTTGTCAAGGATTTCGTTTTACTTGGATCCACAATCAATGCCCATGGAAGCAGCAGTCAAGAAATCAAACAACATATTGCATTGGGCAAATCAGCTGCAAAAGACCTCTTTAAAGTGTTAAAAAGTGAAGACGTCACTTTGAAGACTAAGGTGCACCTGATCCAAGCCAGGGTATTTTCAACTGCCTCATATGCCTGCGAAAGCTCGACAATGAATAAGGAAGACTGAAGAGGAATTGATGCCATTGAACTATGGCTCTGGCCATGAATACTGAATATACCATGGACTGCTAGAAGAACGAACAAATCTGTCTTGGAAGAAGTACAGCCAGAATGCTCCTTAAAAGCGAGGATGGTGACGCTTGATCTCATGTACTTTGGACGTGTTATCAGGAAGGACCAGTCCCTGGAGAAAGATACTATGCTTGGTAAAGTAGAAGGTCAGCGAAAAGAGGAAGACCCTCAATGAGATGGAATGTCACAGTGACTGCAACAATGGACTCAAACATAGCAAGGATTGTGAGAATGGCACAGGACCAGGCAGTGTTTCATTCTGTTGTACGTAGATAGCGGTGCTATGAGTCGGAACCGACTGGATGGCACCTGACAACAACAACATAAGGTTTTGTTTCGAATGAGAATGAACTACAGTCAAATCAAAAGAAGAATTAGATCTGAAAATCTTTATTTAAAAATATCTGTTTCTGATGGAAACAACCTAGATGCCCATCAACAGATGAATGGATAAGCAAACTATGGTACATACACACGATGGAGTACTATGCAACGAGAAAGAACAATGATGAATCTGTGAAGCATCTCATAACATGGATGAAACTGGAGAACATTATGCTGAGTGAAAT
>NW_004444007.1:4350099-4351206 GCF_000243295.1 Trichechus manatus latirostris
ATACCATGGACTGCTAGAAGAATGATCAAATTCATCCTGGAAGAAGTACAGCCAGAAGGTTCCTTAGAAGCAAGGATGACAAGATTTTGTCTCACGTACTTTGGACATGCTATCAGGAGGGACCTGTCCCTGAAGGATATCATGCTTAGTAAAGTAGAGGTTCAGAAAAAAAGAAGACCCTCAATGTGATCGATTGACACAGTGGCTACAACAATGAGCTCAAACACAGCACCGTTGTGAGGACGGTGCAGGACCGGGCAGTGTTTCATTCTGTTGTACCTAGGGTCACTACGAGTTGGAACCAACTCAACAGCACCTAACAACAATATATTCAAAACATTAGCAATTCTGTAGGCTCTACCTTCAATATATATCTCACATCTATCTGCTTCGCAACCACTTTAGCCCAAACTACCATCATTGCTTCCTGGATTTCCACAATTACCTTCGAATTGCTACTAATATTGCTCCTCAATTCCTACGTGCCATTCACAACAAAACAGGCAGAACAAACCTTTTAACAATGTAATCACATCATGTCACTCATTTCCAAAAAGCTTATTACTGTTTTCTTATCACACTTAAGATAAATCCCAAGCTTATCATTGTGGCCTATTCAATACCTTACATGATTTGGCCCCAACCTATCTCTTCATTGTACCACTCTCTCTACATTCCAGCTACTCTGGTCTTTATGGTGTTGCTTGAAAGAGCCAAGCTGCCTCCTACTTTAGGGCCTTTGTAATCGGAGTTCTCCTTACCTACAATGCTCTGATCCCCAAAATTCCCATGGTTGGTTTCTTCATATCACTGAGGTCTCAACACAAATGTCAACTCTTCAGAGAGGTCTTCTGCGATCAATCAGTCTAAAGTAACTCCTTTCCCAGTCTCTCTCATTTAACATTGTTTACTTCTTTGCTGCACTTACCATTACCCAAAATTTCCTTGTTCATATATTGTTTGCTTGTTTATTTTTTGTCTCATCTCACTATAGTTTAAGCTCTAGGAGAACAAGGATCTCGTCTTTCTTACCATTGTACTTACAAGTGCCTAAAACAATGCCTCTAAAAACATTTGAGGAGTGCCTGGCACTCAACAAGCCACTTG
>NW_004444007.1:4352589-4366078 GCF_000243295.1 Trichechus manatus latirostris
TGGACATGACATGGGAGTCTGTTGGGTTGGAGGAGGCTGATGGCCGTGAAGTGTGGGTGGGGCTAATGGCGGTGGGGCGGGCCTAGTGGTGGCTGCACCTTTGCTTGAGGTCAAGGCTGCTGGGGCCCTCGGAAATGAGGGGAGCTGGAGCTCCCCAGGAAACCCTGTTGGCGTAGTGGTTGAGCTATGCTGCTAACCAAAAGGTTGGCGGTTCGAATCCACCAGGCGCTCCTTGGAAACCATATGGGGCAGTTCTACTCTGTTCAGTAGGGGCGCTATGAGTCAGAATCCACTCCATGGCAACCGGGAGCTCCCCAGGGCCGATGGGGTGTTTTCAGTCTATTCAGCCGCTTCCTTTACACATTTCTTCTGAATATTGACTTGTCCAGACTAAAAGTTCCGGGACACAGTTGATCCAAAAAGCAGCGCCATTAGTTTCATGTGCCAGAAGTGACTTAGCAAAACCAGAACTTATCTCCTCTTTAAACCCGTTGCTGTCGAGTGGATTCCTACTCACAGCGACCCTATAGGACAGATTAAAACTGCCCCATAGGGTTTCCAAGGAGCAGCTGGAGGATTTGAACTAACTACCTTTTGGTTAGCAGCCAAGCTTTTAACAACTTCCACTAGGGCTTTGTCTCCTCTTTGGTGAGCTTAAAGATTCCAACTCAGGGTGAACCCACGTGTGCACAGTAAAACTGCTCCTTAGGGTCTTCAAGACCTTTTAGAAGCAGGTGACCAGGCCTGTCTTCCAGGCGCCTGTGTGTTCCAACCGTCTACCTTTTGGCCAACAGTGGAATGTTGTGTGTGATTCTGTTCGAACTCATAGCGACCCTATGTTGTATGCCGTTGAGTCGATTCAGACCATAGGGACCCTGTGGGGTTAAGGAAATGCTTTGTTTTCAAGATATGAAAGAAAAGCAGGTAGATCTCCAAGGATACAGGGAGGAAGGACAAATGGTAGAGGTCGGAGGGAGGATCTCAGCAAGCAGTCTGACGGCCTCCAGGGCACAGTCTGTGGACTGCAGGAGAGTTAAGTGTTTAGGGTTCTTCTAACGGAGGTGGAGGGCACATCAACAAATGGAGACTTGGAATTGTCACCAGATCAGTGGGCCAAGGCCAGATTTAATTAGAGGTGGTCAACTAAAAATGTGATATTTAACTTGCTACCAAAATGGCAAGAATCAATTCCCACCTGTTACAGTTGCTGTTGGCTGCTGTAGCGTCTATCTCGACTCACAGTGACCCCATGTGACAGAGCAGAACTGCCCCGCAGGGTTTTCTATGCTGTAATTTTTATGGGAGCAGATTACCAGGTCTTTCTCCCATGGAGCCACTGGGTGGATTTGAACCACCAACATTTCCTTTAGTAGTACAGCACTTAACCGTTGTACCACTACGGCTCCTTACCTGTTAACAAAGAACTTCATAAATGATTCATATAGAAATATAAATTTCTATAAGTAAATTTCATAATTCATATAAAAACATGTTCTGAAACATTTCAAAAATGTTCATTTACTTGAAGACAATATAAAAAATTTACAATGGTTTAAAAATACATTTAAAGAAACATTTGACAACTTTTCTTGTAAAAAAAAGTATAGTAATTTAAAAATAAATGGATTATACTTGCAACAATGTCATAGAAAGCATAAAACCTTTGAGGAACAAGGACAATCTTCGTCATGACAGCGTTTACTAAATTTGATGCTTTGCAAATAGTTTAAAAATGTCATCTACAGAAATGATTTCATACTACTGAAAGCACTGAAATGAAAAATAGATATTTGGCTAATGACCAATCTGGCATGATTTAAGTGCCAACTTTCCAGTCCTATCTCTCACTAATTGTCTTTATCAACCTTAAGTGCCAATCACTTAGGCCGGGCTTTATTGTTTCTGCCCTTTGCTGACATCAGGGCCCTCCACCTAGTTGTTCCTGTCTTCACCTCACTCCCCCATATTACCCATTAATCCTATTCACTCTTGAAGGTCCAATTCAAATATCACCTCCTGGAAGAAGTCTTCGATTTTCCCACTGTAAAGAACTCTTTTTAATTGTTCATTTGTATTACAGCTATTAAAAAAAAAAAAAGTTGCTGTGGATTTAATTACCAACTGATGGAGACCTCATGTGTGTCAGAGTAGAACTGTGCTCCATAGGGTTTTCTTTTTTGAGAAAGAATGTTCATTTTTTTTTTAACTTTTTAAAAATTTAAATAAGGAGAATTCTTTCATATGGAAAGAGCTAGTACAATCACATATTTGAAAGGAGAAACAATAGGTACTGAACCTGGGTGAAAGGGCGTCCACAGGGTTTTCAATGGATGATTTTTTGGAAGTAGATTGCCAGGCCTTTCTTCCGAGGTACCTCTGGGTAGACTTGAGCTGCTAACCTTTGGGTTAGCAGCTGAGCTCTTAACTACTTGAGCCATGCAAAGATTCGTTACAGCTATTAATAATTACAGCTATTAATGCACATCTTATTTTCTTGTAAAGTTCTTGAAGGCAAGTACCATGACATTCATACTTGTATCTCCGACAGTGTCAAACACAGTTTTATCTCCCACTAAAATTCAAGTTTCACTGAAAACAAAGCCCTTGTCTATCTTGTTCATCATTGTATCCCTGGAACCTAGCACAATGCCTGGCATATAGCAGGCATGCTGTAAGTGTATTTTGAGTTAGTAATTTAAAATGTAAGTTCCATGAAGGCAGGGATCTTTATTATTCATTGAAAAATGAATACTCAACTGTTATCACCCGAATAAAGGACTTTTTGAAGACTGTGCCTTCATTACATGCAACAAAACTCTTCAATCTGTATATCTCCATAGAAGTCAGATATAAAATGGTCTTTAACCCAATTAATTCTGTGGATGTTATATCTTTCTGAAAATAAGATGCCCTCCAAAACTGCAAGAATACAATTTATAATAATCAAAATAAAATCGATGTTTACATTAAGAGCATTTTCACAAAATGGTACAGCTGTTGTGGAAAACAGTGTGGCAGTTCCTCAAAAACCTAAAAAGAGAACCACCATAGGACCCAGCAATTCCACTCCCAGGTATATACCCCAAAAACGTGAAAGCAGAGACTCGAATAGAGACTTGTACACCAGTGTTCACTGCAGCACTATTCACAACAGCCAAAAGGTAGAAACAACCTAAATGCCCATCAACAGATGAACGGATAAACAAAATATGGTACATACATGCAATGGAATACTACTCAGTCAGTAGGAGAAATGAAGTCTTGATACATGCTACCATAAGGGTGGAGCTGGAAGATATTATTCTGAGTGAAATAAGTCAATCACAAAAGAACAAATATTGTATGACTTCCCTTATATAAAAAGACAAGAAAAGGCAAACAGATAAGAACAAAGTCTTTTGGTGGTTACCAGGGGCAGGAGGGAGGGGAAAAGTGGAGGGGGTTAACAGTTATGGAAATATCGCACTGATTAAGGATAAGGTTGCAGAGCCGATTATCGTAATTGCTGCAGATTAGTTGTATACCTGCAAAAAGTTGAATTGGCAGAAGCTGTGTGACACAGCAACAACAACAACAAAAAGTAGATGCTGAGGCTGCTTATGGACAAGAAAAACCTCGCGGAATGTGGTTTCTTGGTTTGGAGGTTTAGGGTCATGGTTTCATGGGTCATCCCCGTTAATCGGCCTCGTAGCGTGTTTAGTGCTTGTGTTCTACCTGCTAGTTTGCTGCATGGTGCCTGGGGTTTTAAAAGTTTGCAAGCAGCCTTCCGAGGCAAAACAATTGTTCTCTACTTGCCTGGAGCAACAGAGGAAGAAGGAGCATCAGGAATAGAAGGAAGACATGGAATATGTTGGTAATCGCCTCCGTGAATAACTGCCTCCTTTGCCATGAGACCACAAGAACTGAATGGTGTCCAGCTACCATTACTGAACATTTTGATCAAAGACTCTATAGAAGAATCCTGATCAGAAGAGAGAAAATGTAGAACAGAATTTCAACTTCTCATGGACTCCAGACTTCCTGGAGCCATGAAGTTTGGATGAACCCCAGAAACTATTGCCCTGAGAATCTTTAAACCCTAAACCAAAAATATCCCTGAAGTGTTCTTAAAAACAGAGAATAATTTAGCTTAACTAGTAAAAAATGTCTGCCTTGAGCATTATTCTCTTTTAAGATCTATATGGGATCAAATTGACCACAGCAACTTGAAAAATTAGAAACTTCAGGAGGCAGTGAACTTATGTTAATGGGGAATAACTCAGAAGAGGAGGGTGAGAATGGCTGCACAACTCAAAGAATGTGATCAGTGTCACTAAATGGTACATATGAAGTGGCTGAACTGGTGTATGTTTTGCTGTTTATAAGCTCAACAACAACAAAATAAATAAAATTGAAAAAAAGTATTTTCTGTTTTCTTCTTTGTACTTTTCTGTGTTCTGAATTTTCTGCAATGAAAATATATTACTTTGTAATCAGAAAAAATAATAACTGCTATTTTTAAAGAATGTAAAGGATAAAATTATCTGTAAATGAATGACTAAGGAAATGTTAAGGACACAAGTTCAATCAAGGTTATTTGCGGTTAACACCAGAGAGAAAAATTGGAATGTGAAGATAATTTAAAGACCTCAAACCTAATCAGTGTGCCTGAAAAAATACTTCACAGAGGGACATGCTTAGGAAAAAAAGGGCATTGAAGATAAAGACTTTGCAGTGTTTAGCATCGTTCTTGGAAGTGTGGCACTCCAGATCTGAAACGTTGGGTGACAAATAATTTTCTTTTGATACTGAAAGAGGATCCCCTCATGAATTCAGTCAGTAAAAGTTTATTAAACACCTATTGTGTTCCATGCTCTTTGCTAACTGCTGAGTTTTCAAAGATGACCAAGATAAATCTCCTGCTCCTAAGGAGCTGATTTAATAGGAGACAAATGTATAAACAAACTGAAAAAAGTGTCATTGGTGCTCTGACAGTATCTGTAGGGTACATGGACACCGCACTTGCAGGGATCCAAATGTTAAAGTATTTCTATCTAATCTAGTGGTCACATGGGGAATGTACTAATTGCAGTACTCTTCCGCCGCACACCCCTTTTGCTAGCTAAATCCTAATCACCTCTCAGGTCCCAGCCGAGGCCCTACTTTCTCCCTTGGGCACTTCTGCTATGAGGTCCCTAGGGCCCCTGTACTTACTACAGAACAGCACTGATCATACTGTTTTGCAGTGTTTTGTTTGTCTGTTTCCTCTAGCTGATTGTCAGATCCTTAAGGAGAGGAACAAATATTAGTCTTGATGATGTGCCTGGATCACCAAAGGCTTTCACTAAGCAGTTGTTGAATGAATATAGTTTTAGAGCCTACAAAAATAGAGGACAAGATCAACATTAAGTTTATGGTGCCCCCACCAAGGAAACTGAACCAAGGAAATTCAGTTTGAAATGTCCCTCTGACCTTTGGTAGAAATTAATCCAGTTCCAATTGAGAACATAAATACTAAGGGAACATAATACCACAAAGTACCCAGAGTCTGGCTAACAGCATAAAAAGAAAACCTGCTTAGAAGTGGTGAATAGTAAGCTATTCAAACTTTTGAATAGAAGTGAAGGCCGTGGTAGAAATGGCAGCCTGGTAGTCTAATGAAATGACAGGAGTAGACAAGCTTTATGCAAATCAGCTTGGGGGGATTAGAAGAGTCATCACTCACTCATTTAACATCAAGATTAGATTAAATTTTGAATTCTATGTTAAAGAGTTCAGACGCAATATAAAAAAATACTTCAGGTATACATAGCACATGATTTAAGTTGTATTTGAATGTGATTATTCTTGCAACCAGGATGACCTAGAGTGGAGACAAACTATGGGTGATGCACAAATCCAGACAGAGCCTTTTGTGTAAGTGGGACAGGATGTGACCTATGCAAATAAGCCTTTCTTTTAATACTTCTCTGCTGGCATGTCACAAGGTCTGAAATTTCTGCCTCAGAAGTCACTCTTTTGGTTTAAGCTACTATCTTCAGAAGGCCCTTGTTAACATGCAAAAACTGTATTACTAAGCAATGGTAACATGCAACACAGTGGTAGCTCTGGCTCTCAAATCTAATCTTTTGTTCCTCCTAGGAATGAGCATGCTTAGCAAGAGAGGATACTCCTCAGCCTTCTCACAGCTAGGTGTGGCCATCACCAATGCAATGTAAGAGGAGAGATTTGCCAACTTCTATATCACTTCCTGTTATGGATTGAATTATTTCCCCCCCAAAAAATACGTTGTCACCTTAGCTAGGCCATGATTCCCAGTGTTGTGTGATTGTCCACCATTCTGTCATCTGATGTGATCTTTCTATGTGTTGTAAATCCTACCTCTATGATGTTAATGAGCTGGGATTAGTGGCAGTTATGCTAATGAGGCAGGGCTCAGTGTAAAAGATTACCCTGTGTCTTAAATCAATCTCTCTTGAGATATAAAAGAAAAGCGAGCAGAGACATGAGGACCTCCAACAAAGAAGAGCCAGGAAGGAGATGAAAATCTCCCAGACCAGGGGGAGATTGATGACAAGAACCTTCCTCCAGAGCCAAAAGAAGTGAGAAAGCTTCCCCTGTGCTGGCACCCTGAATTCAGACTTCTAGGCTACTAGACTGTGACAGAATAAATTTCTCTTTGTTAAAGCCATCCACTTGTGGTATTTCTGTTATAGCAGCACTAGATAACTAAGACACTTCCTTAAAAATAAATTGCTTGCCTTTGACTTTCTTTTCCTTCTTCCCGAGGGCTAGGAAAGAGACATGGTGGAGACTGAACTTGAACCAATGTCCTAAGCTAGGGCATGACAGTGTCTCATGATGGAAGGTCATGGGTCTCTGAATGAACTCATGAGCAGAACAACTCTGTCACCATCAATCAGCCAGCAAGTGTCATCAGGAAGAAATACATTTCTATTTTCTCTTACCCACTGGATGTTTTCTCTTCATTAAAGTATATTACATTTACCTTAATTAATATAATAGTCATGAGCATGACATAGATTGGAAAGTTAGCCATCTCTCATCTAGGGAACAGGAAGGCCCTAAAGACATAGGTCATAAGAAAAATAATAAAATGAGCTGGATTAGGGCACTCTCTGGGGAAGGTGGACTTAGATGGGCCACTGAAATGGAGGACTCTGGCTAGCCAGTTAGGGAATAGGATAAGGTCTTCTGACATCTAGATGGGGGCAAGAGGAAAAACCAATGTAAATTCTTGTGTACTTTAAAAATCTGGTAGGGATTAATCAGTTACAATAATTCTCAGAACAGTAGTAAGTGAAATAGAGAAGAGGCAGAATAGCAAGGAAGAAGTGGGTAGGAATTGATGAGGGACTTCATTATGGTGTTTAAAAAAAAAAAAGAGGAGCCAAAATCAATTCAAAGCTCAAGAGTCTAAGTACTGTGAATCATGAAACTGTGACAGTGACTGGAAGTTAGGGCAAGCTGTTGGCTGGTAACTGAACTCATTCCTCTTCATGTTAATTTTAAATTATGGTAGCCCATTAAAGGCGATATGTCCCTATAAAAATAAAGATACATAATGAAGGAGAGTTTGAGGAAAAAAAAAAGATGGTACAGCAGTCAGGATTGGAGATGTAGAATATTACCACCATCGTAAAGAAATAGCTACACTTATGGTTCTATTGCATTTTAAGCTTAAACATTACATATTTCAACTTCCATCTTGATAAAGTAGGCTCTGGTAGCAGTGTTCTATTTATTATATTCAGCATTGTCTCTTTTCACCTCGAAACTTGTTCAGAAGGCTCTCCTTGAACTACTTCATCTTTACTTTGATGTTTAGTTTTCTGGAGAAGCCTGGGGCCCAGCAAACTAATAAGCGGACGTCCAATTGGGGCTGTAATGAGGATGGCCAAAAATGCCACTGTCAACACATCCATTCCATAGTCTTCCAGCTGTGTATCTCCATATGATCTTGCTGTGTCCAAAGCCACAGATCCTAACGCAACCTATAAAAGTTTAAGGGTAAAGTAGGGAATATGGAAAGACAAGCATATACAACAAAGGTGAATTAATCATTAGCCAAAACAAACAAACAAACAAACAAAAAAAACAGTACTTTTGTTCAACTAACAAAGTTCTATTTAGTCTTCTTTCAAAGTGTACTGCAGTTGGTTTTGATTATCTGACAGACTGATGAATCATACACACTTATATGCATAAGGCAGGATTACATAAATATCAGGCAAATGAATTTCATAACACTAGGCAGATACAGACTCACAATATCAATTACAACCTAACATGAAGTTCTGTATACTAAATTTCTCCTCATTAAAGATGAATGTTACTGGTTGCCTCATTCTTTTATCTTTAGAAATCTGGAATTAAGAAAAAATAAGTGGAAAAAATGGAGTGATACTTATTGGAAGATGGTAAAGGTTTAGATTCGGGCTAAAAATGTAAGAGTATGTACTGCTTTAGAGGCTAAACTAATTGTTAAACATCATGAAACATGAAAGTGGTAGGTACCTTCAGGAACTTGAAGTTAATCTTATTAGGTATTTAGGAAATTTTGCCTAAGGAGTTGGTGAAATGTTTATTTAGAATTTATCTAAGTATTATGAAAATTCTCATTTTCTTTTAGAGGCAAAGTGCAGTATTATCAATTCACATGGGAAAAATTTATCAATTGATATGATTATCTCTTTATCCCACAGAGCACAACACAGCCTCTAAGACAATCAAACAGATAAGAAAATATCGAGAGCATCAGATACAATGGCAGAGATTAGTAGCTGCTCACAAATATCTGAATGTTCCTTTTCTGTAACAGAGCTGCTGAGTTTTAGCTGGTCATAGAGCTGGCCAAGTAGTAACTTTTTTTTCCAGTCTCATTTGCAAGTAGATGTGACTATGTATGTAAACTCTGCCACTGAGAGGTGAGCAGAAATGATAAGTGCAACATGTA
This sequence comes from Trichechus manatus latirostris, assembly GCF_000243295.1. Taxonomy (NCBI): domain Eukaryota; kingdom Metazoa; phylum Chordata; class Mammalia; order Sirenia; family Trichechidae; genus Trichechus; species Trichechus manatus. The sequence continues at coordinate 4,361,546 of NW_004444007.1, forward strand.
GACTGTACTCTGAAAAGGAATAGACAAGCATGTCCCTTATTTCTTCCCTCTTTCCGCTGGACAGGAAATTGTGAGAGTTGGAATTGTTACCTTGGACCCATGGATGGAAGGCACATGCTGAGGGTGGCAGTTACCCTCTCAGCTCTGAAATGCCTATGCTGGGCTACTGGTGAGAGAGACAGAAAAATCTCATTTAGTCCCTGGATTTGGGGGCTGTTTGTTACTGCAGCTTACCTGTACCCTAACTAATTCAACATTTCATGGATTCCTGGCAAGAACTGTACACACTACAAAATATATTTTCAGTTCTCTCTGTAGGTATACGTGTATGTGTATGTGTATGTTTTGGGATTTGTATTGGCTGGTGTTTTGGATTGAATTCTGTCACCCAAAAATACGTGTTGTAAGTCCTAACCCCTAGAGAAGTTATAATCCCATTTACGAATGGATATTCTTTGTTACATTAATGAGACAGTAATAGTGTAAATGTGTCTTAAGTTAATCTCTTTTGAGATATAAAGGAGCAGACGAAGCAAGCGCAGTTTGGGGAAGACAGATGTCACACCACATGAGATCTCCAAGGAACCAATTAACAGAAGTAGAAAAAAATGCGAGGACCTTCCCTCAGAGCCAATAGAAAGAGAAAGCCTTCCCCCGGAGCCAGCACCCTGAATACAGACTTCTAGTTTCATAAACAGTGAGAAAATCAATTTCTGTTCGTTAAAGCAACCCACTTGCGGTATTTCTGTTATAGTAGCACTAGATGACGAAGACAGCTGGGTTCTGATGTAAAATATATTTCTTATAGTAGGCCACAGACTAAAAAGTTTGAGAAACACTGATATAGAAAAATATATATAAGAAAGTCTTGTTTCTTGTGCAGTGGCAAAAAAAGAAAAAAATTTTTTTAGCACAAAACAGAACATTATCCAATATATCCTGGATATTTTTCCTTATTTTACACTATGCTTTCACGGTAGCAAAGTGCCCTTTTTCAAATTTTAACATTTTATAACAAATTGTTCATACCAAAGCTACTAGAATCGTTGTTTTGATATTTACCTGCTAAAGTTACCGGAAGTCATGTGAGAGCTAGAAACACTCTGAGGGAAAAACTATCCTCTTTACTGTATTACATTAATCTCACAGTGCTCTTAACCACTATGTCTCAGACATCTTTGAAAATCTGATGGAAAAAGGAGAAACTTCTCTGGAATAATGCCCATGCCTACAGCCACACAAAATCTAGTACATAATTACAGAGCATACACATTCTCCAAAACAAAACAAAAAAACTCGTTGCTGTTGAGCCAATTCCAACTCATAGTGACTCTATAGAACGGAGTAGAAGTGCCCCATAGGGTTTCCCAGGAGTGGCTAGTAGATTCGAACTGCTGACCTTTTGGTTAGCAGCCAAGCTCTTAACCACCCTGAGCAAATTAACAACAACTAATTTTTAATTCCATAAACATAGAAATTTGTATACTTAAACAACTGCAGAAAATCATAGTCTATACAGTTCTAATTTAGTTAGCAATTGTAAGTATTCTAACAAATGCATGATCAACAATTTCAAGCACCTATCTCTAAGTGCTTTCATAATCACTTGCTCATTAGAGTACACAAATGTCAAGCAGATGCAACACTTGGAAGGAGGTTAAACTTGTTTACATAATTTGAAATCAACTAATAATCTAGAAAATCAATAAAGCATTTTCTGAGTGTTTTCAATAAATCTTCTTTTCTCCATTATACATAAAATCTAGCCAAGCATCATTGAACATTAATTATATTGACATTGAAATATCTTCAACCACTAAAATGGGCCATGCTATTTCTGTTTCACTCTCTTCTTGGGATACTGAAATGAAAAGAGGTAAGAAATATCTCTCTGGATTATATAGAGAGCTATGACTGGTAAAAATTCAAACCCTTCTCTTCTGCTACTACTGCTTTCTAGTAGAGTAGGGATTTATTACATTTTTAGTTGTACCCTAGTGATATAAAAAAAAAAATTAAGTAAGGAATCAATATACTAAAGATAAAACTTTTGAAGAGTAGATTAATAAAACTATTTTCATAAATCAAACTTCAAGCAATTATTTTCACCAAACCTAAATATGCTCTCTCATTCAATATTTCAAGGTATAATATAGAAATAGAAGTTAAAACACTAAGCCATCCTATCTATCATTACCTGCATTGTGGCCTTAGGAAGCCATGCAAAAGAAATAAATATCTTTTCCTTTATGTTAAAACCAGCGAAACACACCATCAGAAATGCAGTCAAAATTCGCATCAATACTGCAACGCCCAGGGTGGCAACACAAAGGCCTGTAAGAAAAACTCAATTCTTGTAAATAATGGAACACTGGGGGAGAAACTGCATGTCATGGTTACTGATTCAAAACACTACCAACAGAAATAATGAAATAACATTACAAAATGAAAAATATAAAAATAGTTAGGCGTAACTTACCAAAAAATCAATATTAAGGACCAATCAGATTACTTGTTTAAAATAAGATGTTTTCCCTAGATTAAAACTAGAAATTAATTAAACATATTTGAATTTCTACAAAGGAGGTATGAATGTTATATCTCTTATGCTTTATAGCATGAACCACACTTTCTTCCATATGTTTATTTAACAAGAATTTATTAAGTGATAATTATGCAAGACAGGTTTTGAACTGGTCACTGGGTACACAAACATGTATAATGTACAGACTCTGCCTTCATGAGCATCAAAGTCAGAGGAAGACAAAAATATAAACAATGAATTCACATACCATGTGGTAAGTGCAGTATAAACAAACCAATATGAAGGCATAGAAGAGGGAAAAACTAACATTTTCATCAAGGAAGTTTACAAATCTTTATAAAGTAAAAGACCAGAAGTGCTATGCAAAATATTTATCAGCCAATCAGAAGGAGCTGGCTGTGCAATGACCAATGAGAATGGGCACTGGCAGTACACAACTGTTTCACCATATTGGTGTATACTAACAGCAGGTTAGCCCTGGATGATATACAGCTACTTAATTCAGCTGTTTAGAAACCATTATGATGAAGAAAATTTCATCCTCATTTGTAAAATAAGGGATTTTGACAAGTGCAGCTACAGGCTACTGAACCTGATAAAGGTACAGCTAAGGTGACTAATAAGTAATAAGGTGATTTTTTTTTAAAGTAACATTTGTTGAGAGTTTACTCTGTGCCGGTTATGTGCTAAGCTTTACACGCACAATTTTACTTAACCCACACAACCTGTGGCTTAGGGGCTACTATTATTCTCATTTTACAGTTGAAAAAAAAAAGAAAGAAGTTCAAAGAGTATAAATAACTTTTCCAAGTTCAAAGGGCTGGGAAAACCCCAGAGAGACATTGCTGGATGATCTGCTGTGAATGTGTAATAGGGTTTCTTTATGGGAAGATTTTGTGGCTCTTTGTTGAAGTGTATTTCTTTCAGGTTGGTAGGTATTCAAAAGCATATGTTGCCTGAATTACAAGATACAAAAGAGATGGCATCATTCCCAGATGGGAACACTGAAGGAGGAGCAGGTTTGGGGACAGGATGATGAGTGAGTTTTAGATATATTGAGTTTAATTTAGAGATAAATATTTTGGAATTACATAGTTTATAAATTAAGCCATTGGAAGTTCTGAGAAGTGATATAGAGTGAGAAAAGTAGGTGCTTTGGCAAGATCTTTAAAGAAGAGCAATGTTTAAACCATGTATAGTGTAAAGTTGAATATAAAGGGCGCTGGAAAATATGATGTTTCAGAATTCAACCTAAAAGAATTTTAAAGAGGTCAATAGCATCAAATGCTGCTGAGCGGTCAACTAAAATAAAGACTGGAAAGCATTCATTGGATTTAGCAATATAACCTTAGTGAGCAAGGTCGGTTCTGTGATGAGGCAGAAGCTGCACTGAAGTGTATTGAGAAAGTGAATGGGAGCTGAAGTGGAAAAGGGGAATGTAGTTACCTCTTTTAAAAAGTCTGAAAGAAGAAGAGAAACTAGTGTGGTAGGTGGGGGAGGGGGGAGGGCGTGGGTAAAATGGAAGAAGGATAAATTGGGGGAAGGCAAATGGAGAAAGGATATATATTTGTTAAGACAGAAATGATTAGAGTCTGTTTAAATTCTGAAGAGGAAGAAACTGAGATAAGGGTGTTTGAAGGTGTATAAGCAAAAGGGAAGGATTGTTCTCTGAGATTCAGAAGGAGGTGGCAGAGGATGGGGTCCCTAGTATGGATGGAAAAATATTGTGGTGGGAGTAAAGGATGAAATCATAAGGATATGTTCAAATTAATATTCAAGTGTTATGCTATGAATCAAGAGAGCATTAATATGATGACTCGAATGTATGGATGAATAAAAGAATGGATGAATCGACAGACATTTCTATTCCATGGGCACATAGTATAGAAGTGACTAGCTGTTTTAAACTTCTGGCCCTTAGAACAGTTTAAATGAACAATAACATTATCATTGGAAGAAAAAGTTTAAAGCCTGTAATCTCTTGATAG
>NW_004444007.1:4367369-4391485 GCF_000243295.1 Trichechus manatus latirostris
AAAATACATCTGTTTGCTCACTTGTCTACAAAATAGTAGCATACTTTGTACAGTATTCATTGAGTTTAGTTTTTAAAAAATCTCCACAGTCGTTCTCTCTGGTTACTTAAAGGGTTTCCTCATTCATTTTTACAGTTCTGTCATATTCCAATTAGAGATTCTGCATAAATTATTTATTAGAAACTCTGTCATCAGCGTTAAAGTTTTCAACTTTTGTTGGTACAAAAAATACTGCAACAAATAGATGATTTGTACTTCATATGTGTACAAATATATGTACAGCATAAATCCTTTAGAATCACTGAGTCAAAGAGCACATATGCATGTGCCATTTTGATAGGCACAGCCAAATTGCCTTTTATCAGCTGCGTACAAGTGTGCTTATTTTTCTACACCCTACCGACATAGTATGTTATCACATTTTGATAGGTCAAAGTATCTCTTTTTAAAAGTACCTGTCAAGTTTAATTCCTCTAGCCCTTAGTTGCGTCATCTAAAACTTCTAGGGATTAGACTGATTGCTAAATTCTTTACTGCTTTAAAATTCCATAATTCTATGAACAACTCAAATCTCATTCCATATAATGAAATAATCTAGCATCGGTATTTACCAAACACTTTGGTTTCTTGATCAATTTAAAAGATACTGAGAGTGCCTGCCACATAATTGATTCAATAAAGACTAGTTTTCTTCTTTAGGGAACCAATCTGATGCACTCAAATGGTGGGTTCTCATTCTGACTCTCCACTTGCTAGCTTTGTGACCTTAGGCAAACTATTTACTATCTCTAAGTCTTGATGTCCTTGTTTGTAAAATGGGACAATGTCTACCTTTCAAGGTCACTGTGAAGAATAAGTGAGATAATATATGTCAGATTTTGCTGGGGAAGGGATCACTTTCACTGGGAAAGAGATCTTTATGAAAGAAAATAGAGGAACACCTACAGTAAGAGACTGATAGAGCTGACCACATGAAAATATAAGGTCTTCATCTATTAATAATGAATAAACAGGCACAAGGGCTAATATTGTGTGTGTATTTCTCACAAATCAGTAGTCAATCTGTTAAATCAAAAGATAACGGACAAAAAACCTATCAAAGAAAAATTCAAATGGTGAAAAATATGAAAAAGTATTCAATCTCACTGTTAAAGAAGCATAAAGGAAAACAGGATACCATTTCTCACCTATCAATATGGCTGAAGATTAAAAGCAATAATATTTTAAACCAGTGGCTCACAAAGTGTGGTCGCCAGAGGAGTAGGATCAGCATCACCTGAAACATGTTAGAAGTGCAGATTCTCAGGCCCCACCTTAGACCTACAAAATCAGATAATTGCGGATGGGGCCCAGAAATCTAGTTTAACAAGCCTTCCAGGTGATTCTGATGCATGTCAAAGTTTGATAAGCATTATTCTAAGCTGATGAGTTTGTGATGAGATATTTACTTCATATATTGCTGGCGGAAAAGTAAACTGATACAACTCTAGAAAGTAGTTTGGTAATATGTGTCAAAAAACCTCAGAATGTTCATATTATTTGGCACCAAAATTACACCTTTAGGAATGTTCCCTAACAGGAAATAATCAGATATTGGATTTCAGCATAATTTAAAAGAAGAGACTGGAAATAACCTAAATATATAGGTATATAGGAATGGTTAAAAAAAATTATAGTACATTTGTACGTGTGTGTGTATATCTACCTATCTATATATATGTGTGTGTGTGTGTGTGTGTGTGTGTATATACATATATTTTATCACCAGAGGTATATATGAAACATATTTTAATAGTGATTTTCTCTCTGGTTTGAGGGATTACATTGATTCTTTCCAGGTAATCAGCTGGACTGCAGGCAATTTAGATAAAGTTATGATAAATGTAGATAAATGACCCTATGTTCTGGGTTATATTTTCTATACAACCCACATTACAGTTTTTTGAAGAAAAATGTAATTGAAACTGACTAAAGATTCCCTTTTCCTCCTTTTTTGTTCTGTGCCCATAGTCCATGGCCACTTGCAGGAGGCATGAGTCTCCCCTTTGATTCCACTGTTGCTGAAACTACTCTTTTATGGTCTATTCCAAATGTTATGGCTCTTTCTCATTGTTTATATTTTTTTAATCTTATCACTTATGAATTTAGAGATAAATTTTTTTTATTTCATTTTTTAAATTAAAATTGGTTACATTAGTCATGCTGTGCTAGATGTTTGGTTTTAAATTGCAAAGTTTAGGATTATAATGCTTTTCAATACACTTAATATTTTTTACTCAAACAGTTGTCAAAATATAAAAATGTGCCCTGTACAACAATGCTACAGTTGTATTATAGGGTAGTACAAGTTGTTTTGGGGTCAGATAAACCTGAGTTTAAATCCCAATGCTGCCACTTTCTAATTTTGTGACCCTGGACATGTTACTGAAGACTTTCTGATTTGTTAAAAACAAAACAAAAAAAAAAACCAGTTGCCATGGGGTCACAATGCAAATGCAGTAGCATCCCGTTGCTAAGTGGGAACTATAATCTCTGTCTTGGGGCAAAGGAGTAGGTCAGGGTGCTTCTAAGAGCAGGGTCTCTTAGTCAGCAGCCAAGGCTGAGATGGAAGACAGACAATGAATCCTCCGAGAGAAGCCAAGTACAGCACCAAGGAGGCAGCATACCCCTTGGTCTTGAGCTGAGACTAGCAGAGGTAGGCTATTAACCTTGCCTCAGCCCACAGATAAAGTGAATCCATGTAAAGACAAATGTTTTGATAACTACAAACGTGATGAGGGATGAGTACCCAATTTATACTGGGAAGTTTGTCTACTTTTTCCATTCCATTTGTTGGATGTTAAACCCAAAAAACAAAACCCACTGCTGTAGAGTCAATTCTGACTCACAATGACCCTATAGGACAGAGTAGAACTGCCCCACAGAATTTCCAAGAAGCGCCTGGTGGATTCGAACTGCCAACATTTTGGTTAGCAGCCATAGCTCTTAACCACTATGCCCCCAGTGTAATCAGTAGAATTTATTAATACATGTGCTGCTTAAAAAAAAGAGAGGAGAGAGAGACACACATCATGTAAGCCTTATAGTTTAGCTTCCTGGCAAGGCAGGATGCTTAGGTGCTCATAATGCCAGGGGCAGGGCTAAAAGGGGCTCTCCCCTCTCTCCTGAAGCCCACTCCATCTAAGCCCACTTTCCTGTGGCCTCAGTACCCTCTCAACACAATGCTTCAGGCAGCCTCTACTAATCCCTCCCTCTAAAATGAGATAATTCAACATCATACTTGTTGTAATTTTGTAATCAACATCCTTATACAGTGAAAGCCTTCTACCTGAATGCTATTTACCCACAATGAAATTTTGTCTCCAGTAGACCCTCGCAGACATTCATTTAACTGAACATGATTTTATACCTGATCTCAAGATTTATGACCTTCACATATTCTTCCATAAGGCATTATCTTAAGTTGAATTATTTTGAACAGTTGTCTTCAAGTTTTATAAGATTATTCCAAAATCATATTATCTGCCCTTAATTTAAGTCACCTACATCTGTAATCTCTTCATTAAGCAAAATAACATGATCCTGCCAAGGTCAATTCTATAAAAACATATCTGGAAATTAAAGTAAATAAATGACAACCAGCTAATTTCCATAATAGACATTAAGAAAATTAATAATCTTAGTGATCTTAAAAATCAATAAGGAAAACTCAAATAACTCTTGAAAACGGGCAAAGCTTTTGAACAAACTGGTTGTTAAATCTGAGAAGATGATTAGCTTCACTCGTAAAGAAATGCAAATCAGATTAATGAGAATACACACTTTTAACCTATCAGATTAACAAAGATTTGAAGACTGAAAATAGTCAGGAGATCCTCTCCCACACTGTTGGTGGGAATGCAAAATAGTTCAGCCTTTCGAAAGGGCAAATTGACACCATCAAAAATTTAAATGTGCATACTCTTTGATAGAGTAATTCTACTTCCAGAAATTTATCCTACACATAAACTGAAAGATAAGCTACAGTTAGTGAATTCTGAGATACACATCTTGTAACATTCCTGAAATTAGGATGGCGGGTTACAGTTTAACTGGCAGCATATTGTTTTTCCTGCTTGGTGGCACATAAAGTAACAGTGCTTCTTAGAAATGATAGTGTCCTATAGCTTATGAAATACGGTATATGTAAGGGTATTTAATTGAGGTACTGTTTGCCTTAGCAGAAAACTAGAAACAACCTACCTATCTGTTAGCAGGAGACTGGTTAAGTAACGAGCATAGGTGGTGCAATGGTTAAGCGCTTGGCTGTTAACCAAAAGGTCAGTGGCCACCAGCCACTCCCGGCTCCTCAGGAGAAAAGTCCTAGCAATCTCGTCGCTTAAAGATTCAAACCAAAAACCAAAGCTGTTGCCGAAGAGTCCACTCCCACTCACGGCTAGTCTATAGGACAGAACAGAACTGCCCCATAGGGTTTCCAAGACTGTAATCTTCACAGAAGCAGATTGCCAGGTCTTTCTCCTGCACAGCGGCTTGCAGGTTCGAACAATCAACCTTACAGTTAGCAGCCTAGCGCCACCAGGGCTCCTTCCCCGTAAAGATTACAGCCTTGGAAACCCTATGGGGCAGTTCTACTCTGTCCTATAGGGTCCTACAGACTATTTATAAGTCAGAATCGATGGAACGTCATACAACGACATAGCTATAAAATGCAATACTCTGCAGCCATGACAAAAAAAGAGGAAAGCATCATGAAAATATAACCATGATATATATTAAGTAAAGACATCAAATTATAAATTGATACGTAAGGAAAAAAAGGATATTCATGTGTGTGTGGCATTGTACATCTGTATATGCATACAAATAGCTTTTATGATAAAAATGTTATTTGGTGTTAAAAAAGCATTTGGAATGAAAAAGTAATCTGATCAGAAAGTAGCTGTGAACAGAACTTAAAATGAAATTCACCTTGTTCCTTGTCCATCCTATGCCTGCAAGGAAGGCCATGACGAACGTGCACAGTCCTCTTGATCCCGGGAAACCAAAATACACGCTGCTGAAAACAGTGAGCACAGAGAACCCCAAAACAAGGACTATTCTCTTCCAATCATGAACGCGCTTTAGGAGAAAAAAGTTAATTAGCAAAATTATTTCTAATAACTGACTTTTAATTATTGATTTTTCTACAATACGAATTTATAGGAAAATAAAAATGCCTGCCTCTGCTCACATAATGCGTGACCTAACATTTACCTTCTTTTCTTTAACAAAGGCAGAGTGAGTGTATACTCAAATGTCGGAACACCAATTATCTTTCTCGTTATTGCTATGATGCCGAAAAGATTTCAGCACTTCTTCCAGATCAAGATGGACTAGGAAGAAAGGCCTGGTGATCTACTTCCAAAAATCAGGCTATGAAAACACGGGCAGTGATTTGTCCTGTTGTGCATGGGGTCGCCATGAATTGGGGACTGACTTGACATCAGCCAACAACAACAACAGTTATCAATGCATAATTTCACAGGGCTGAATACAGTAATAGAAAAAAGTACACGGGCTTTGGATGCAGACAGACCTGGGTTAATCCTAGCTCTTTTACGTCATTGGCGTGTATGTCGTGGCTGCGTTACTTCACCTCTCCAAGCTTTGTTTCCTCATCCGCGAAACTGGTATAAAAACATTTACATCTTAGGGGTTCTATGGAGGTTGAAGATACCGTCTCTCTACCATCTTCAGGCTGTTTCCTCTTTAATTTGGTGCTCCCTTGGTTTTTGTTTCTAAATCCTTGACTAGCAAGAAGTTTCAGGAGGCTGTAGATTGAGAGTAGCTTTTTTTTTAAGTCTGACAACTGTGTACCTTTCTCTTTTTATTTTCCTCTGTTCAGCCTTATAAACATCTTGATCACTTTAAGATGCAGGTTTTTAAAAGTGCTTGATCTGATTTGGAGAAATGCAGGCTCTGGAGCTGGATAAGCTGAGTTCAATCCCAGCTCCACTGCTTTCTAGCTATGTGATCTTGTTCAAGTCACTTATCCCCCCAATTTCTTCACCAGTAAAATGGTCATATTCACAGTACCGTCCTCGTGGGTGATCCCAATTGCACTAGGTCAGCGCTGCCCAGATAACTTTCAGTGATGACAGAAATATTCTCTATTTGCACTTCCCAGTCCAAGAGCCGCTAGTCACTGTGGCCACTGAACGTGCAACTGAGGAACTGATTCTGTTTTCTTTTTTGATTTTTAAAAATCTATTGGAAAAAGGTCTACAAGTATTTTTACAATTGTATGTACACTTAATATTAAGAAAAAATTAGAATAATTTAGAATTCGCCTCAATCTACATATTTTAGTCTCCTTAATGTTGAGCAATTAGCTGATCAGCTAGTGTGAACATGACTTTCAGGACTGAATACCTCCTATGAGGTTACCTTAGTTTCTTTGTTTTCAACAAGAGTAAGTCTTGATGGTAGACCAATTAGCAAACCTTGAACAATTAATTTAAATTGTGTGGTAATTATTAGAGAGACTGGTTAGAACTTATGAGGAGGAACTGAATTTTTAATTTTACTAATTTAAATGGCTACCTGTGGCTAGTGGCTACAATGTTGGACAGCGTGGCAGTAGATGATGACTTTAAAGTACTTACCACAGCATTTTATACACAGTAGGCAAAAAAGTAAGCTATTATTTTTTATAAATAATAAAAATATTAAACAAATGTATTCTTTATTTTGTTGCATAATTAGAACAATCTCATATGTTTCTTTTGTGCATTTATAGCATCTTCTGTAGACAATTTCAGAGTTTTTTGGAGTAACAGTACAAGAAAAATTCAAATCAACATGCATTCTGATAATAGAAATATTAATTTTCTTAATTAAAATTCTACTTTAATTTTGATGAACTCCATTCAAAGTGCACTGAAATCTGAAAATACCAATTCTTAAAAATTTCTAAATGTTTATCTATCCTAAGAGAATTAGGAGGAGAAAAGGAAACAATCAAAACCTTCTGTCTCACTGAGAAAGCATTGTGTGCAGTGAAGAACTTTGATCTTCTTCACAGGAAATATTGGACTGCATTACACAGAGATGTTAAAGCCTATCTGTCTGATAGTATTAGAAGCTAAAGTATTTTGATACTAACAAAAAGGACTGAAAAAAAAAAAAAGCCATTATACATCATGATTTAGTTAAATATAATAAAAAATCTTGCATATCTTATTTTTTTTAATTGATGATATTTGTTTTATTGTGAAATTTAAAGTGTATAGAATATAAATTAGAGAAAAAAGTGTTTGGACTGCATTAAATATCTTACGCATTTAGTCCCCTTCATAAAGCTCGTGGATGGCACTGATACAGCAGTAAGCAACTTTACACTGAGGGGCAATTTTCTAAACCACGTCCTTCACACTTAGCTTTGATGGAAGTGTTTCAGAGCGTTTTTAATGGCATTTTAGAGCATGACTTTCCCACAGGTTATTTCTCTCACCTGGTCACTGCTTGGAAAGTAATGAATAAAAGCTCCAAGAAGAGATCCAGTTGCTACACCGGTTACGACCTCCAAAATTCCCCTAAGGACATTAAAAATTGTGGAGCCTGAAGAAGACACAAAGAGAAATGCTCAGACAGAATGCTTAATCCTTAAATACACAAACTTCACCTCTACAATCATTGGAATAAAGCATCTAATTACATACGAGGAAGTTTACAGACCCTCTGCATTCTTAAATATTGTGACTTAAAGTGTTTACTAAAAAGAGCCTATCTTATAATTGGGGTTTTTTTTTTTTAATGGTATAAGAAAGGTATGCATGTAATTGGAGACAAATTATGAAACAGGCTATGACATGATTTGGGCAGTTTTACATGCGTTTATGTCAATAAATTTTAAAGGGCCTAAGAAAATGTGAAAGATAAAATTCATAATTCAGTGCTAATTTGTTCTACCTCATTATATGCATAGGCTGAGTGACTTACACAGATATAGGTAAGCCTTCAAGTTATCATTTAAGAGTCTGATTTTTAAGAATAGATGTGCATTGATTTTAGTATCTCTGAGATGTATAAGAATACAGTAACATAAGAATTTGGACATAAAAATCAAAAACCTTTTCTTACTATAAACAGTACAAGGGACTTATTCCTTCTCAAACGTTTACTCTAAAAGTACATCTGAAAACAAATGATTTTTGAGATTGCTCTTAAAAACCAAACCCACTGCCGCTGAGTCGATTCCAACTTATAGAGACCTGACAGCACAGAGCAGAACTACCCCATAGAGTTTCCAAGGAGCGGCTGGTGGATTTGAACTGCCAACCTTTTGGTTAGCAGCCGAGTTCTTAACCACTGCACCACCAGATTGCTTTTAGAAAAGTTTTTATTTTTTGATTAACTTCTTTGAAAGAGGTAAGTAATAGAAAAATCTTTGCTAGAACATTATGCAGAAAATTACATTAAAATTATTCAACACATAAAGCCCTTCTTCACACACTGTTCTAAGGAAAAATGTACTCAGTAACTAGTTATTTCTTGCAGCAATTGTCTCATTTATGTATTTATTTATTTATTTTAAAACGACCTCTGCAGTATTTTTATCTAGCTAGGACAATTGTCTGCCCGGTAACGGTGTAACTGTCAAACGCATCTCTCTGTGATATTAGCACAACACTCAAGGTATTACAGTAAATAATTTACTGTGAGTGTGTAGAAAGTAGCTAATTCTTTTCAGTCTCTGGTATATTAAAGTTATTCGGGGGGAAAAAAAGACTTGGGTCTCATCCCTGGAAATTCCAATTCAATAAGTCTGGCAGGGCCTGAAAGCCACATTTTAAAGAGGCATCTAGGTCATCCTGATCCAGAAGGTCTATGGACCACACTGGCAGGGAGTGGGAGGGGGAAGAAAGGGATCTTATCAGAGTCAGTTATGAAGGTTCTTCAAACTATCCACACTTTCTCTTCCCACCTCCACCCCTACACCCCCCACAACTCTGGATTATAAAAACCCCAGCCCTGACCCTTCCCATTCCCTCCTCTCCCCTCCCCCCCGCCTGTGATTTTAATACAAACACTATTGCTCTAAAGCAATAGTTCTTGATCCTGACTGCACTGGTTTCCATTCTCAAAGTTTCTGATTGAATTGGTCTACGGAATTCCCTGCGTGGTACAAATGTTAACACACTCAGCTGTGAACAAAAAAAGCTGGAGGGTCAAGTACACCCAGAGGTGCCTCAGAAGAAAGACGTGGTGATCTACTTCCAAAAAATCAGCCATTGAACACCCTATGGAGCACCATGTATTGTACTCTGCAAGGGGTGCCAAGAGTTGGAATCAACTCGACAGTAACTGGTTGGTTGGTTAATTTAGGGCCCATATATGGGTATTTTTTAAAACTCCTCAAGTAATTCTAATGTGCAGCCAAGGTTGAGAACGACTGTATTAAAGGTGTGTACCAGGAAAACAGCGAGAAAATAAGCTTGGAAAAGTACAGTAGAATTAAAATAAGGATAAGAGTGTAGAATTGACCTAATAGGTAAAAGGGAATCCTCATTGGTTCTTGAGGAGATAACAGGAGGTAAAATTATTAAACAATGTTTTTAGAAGATTAATTTGCCAGTAATACACAGCAGACACTGTAAGGCAGGACTTGGCTGGAAGGCAGACTCTGGGGCAATGCGAAGAGGTGATGCTCTGCTAACTGGCATAAATCATAAAATGGGAAGATAACTACAGGGCTTGGAGAAACTGAAAATGCATGACTTTCCAAGAAGGTATGTTTCCCACATGATAATCTGAAGCGAAATTGAGGCTACGATTACATTTTGTCAATAATACAAGGTTGAAAATCTTCTCTCTCAATCTTAGAAGATAAGATTAAGAAATGCCAAAGGATAATAAAAACCCAAAACCAAACCCACCGCCACTGAGTCGATTACAACTCATCGCAATCCTTCAGGACAGAGTAGAACTGCCCCATAGGGTTTCCAAGACTGTAATCTTTATGGAAGCAGATGCCACATCTTTCTCCCACAGAGCAGCTGGTCGGTTCGAACTGCTGACCTTTAGGTTAGCAGCTGAGTGCTTAACCACTGTGCCACCAGGACGCCTTTAAAGGTAAAAAGGGATCAAATAATAGTGTGTGAAGAAATGTCTTAAATTCCTCTTTTATTATTACATAAAACAAGATACGTCTGTATCAGACACAAATGATTTCTTGTTTACAAGGATCAATGCAACCCATTAAAACCATTGCTGTGGCTACCCACAAAATGCTAAAGATGAGGGGACAGTAACTATTCCTCTTTTAGAAGCATTCTGTTCCTTCTGCTTGGACAGCTCTGTCACTTGTGCTCATGGAAAAAAATCTACTCATCCTTCGTGTGAATCTCCAAGATTAAATTTTGCCAGATCACTCCAAGCAGAAGCTGTTCTCATCCTTCTTTAAACTTTACAACTTTGTATCCCTTTTACTGTGTTTACTGCAGACTCTTGAACAGCCTATATCTAGACACAGGAAGGGAGTAAAGGTATGTACTGCCCCCCCCCCACCCCCGTAAAGAACTCCTGGAGTTGTTTTCTCTTTTATTTTGCCTTAATCAATTACCAAGCAAATACACCATGCTTAACATAACATTTTAATCTATGTCTCTAGAGTGCAAGAGAACAGTATGATGTGAACTGACTCGTTTACCTGTGGGAAATGTTATGCCCAAGCACATGTTAAAGCCAGTGATGGCTAGAATGGTATTGAAGCTGTAAGCATCCAGGAGGAAGGTCGGGACACCTTTAACATCATAGCCGTCTTCCACCAAAAGGAGCATTGAAGGCGCCACAATGCTTAGAGATGCAGGACCTAAAACAAAACTGAGCAGGCAGCACTTTAATGAGTTATGATAGTATCTTAATATCTTTCTTTTTTAAAAAAATTATAATAACCTCTACTCTTTTGGAGGCTAGACTTTGTAGACTTTTACCTACAGTCTTTCAAACGGCATAGAAGTGCCAAACCAGAAACACACACACATAAATTCCACAGGACACTGTTTTTCAGAGTGTGGCCACAGACAACCTGCAATGGAAATGCTTAGGTTGCCTTAAAAAAAATTTATAGATATATAGATAGATATTTAGCAAATCAAACCAAACTTGTTGCCGTCGAGTTGATTCTGACTCATAGTGACCTTACAGGGCAGAAAAGAACCTCCCCATAGGGTTTCCAAGGAGCAGCTGTTAGATTCCAACAGCCGACATTTGGGTTAACAGCTCTTCACCACTGTGCCACCGGGGCTATGTATATTATTTATTTATTGTGTGAGTGCTATAGAAGATCTGCCCCTGGGTGGTGCAAATGATCAATGTGCTTAGCTGCCAACTGAAAGCTGGAGGTTCAAGTCCACCCAGAGGCACCTCAAAAGAAAGGCCTGGTGATCTACTTCTGAAAAATCAGCCACTGAAAACCCTATGGAGCACAGTTCTACTGTGACACACATGGGGTCGCCATGAGTCGGAAATGATTCCACAGCAACCAGTAAATAGAAGACCTAATGGGGTTAAGCCCCAGAAATCTGCCTTTTTCTTAAACAAAACATTCATGTTACGGGGGTTGAAAAACACTGCCACGTGTATTTTAGGCTGGAAGCCAGTGACACTATCAGGACTCGGTGTGTAAAGTAAGAGGACAGACCAGGAGGAGAAGGTCGTGATGACAGAGACCGTGGTGATAATAACAAGAGGAGCAGGAACAGCAAGGAGCACTTTACGTGCCAAACACTGTTTTAAGCACTTTACATGTATTAACTAATTTAACTCTCGTAACAACCCTATGAGGTGGATTCAATCATAATCATCATTTTACAAATAAGGATTGAGGTCCAGAGAGATTAAGTAATTTGCCAAAAGTCACATGCTAGAAAGCTGCAGAGCTGGGATCTGAACCCAGGCAGTATAGCTCTAAAATCTAAACCATAACAAGTAAGAATTTCTTACTTTTAACCTACTTAACCCAAACCAGTTGCCGTAGAGTCAACTCCACCTCATGGCAACCTCATCCTTGTTAGAGTAGAACTGTGCTTCACAGGGTTTTCAGTGCCTGATTTTTGGGAAATAGAGTGCCAGGCCTTTCTTCTGAGGTACTTCTGGGTGGACTGGAACCTCTAACGTTTCACTTACTAGCTAAGCTTAACCACCTGCACCACCGAGGGACTCTTCTTACCTACTTTTTAGAACCAAACACTAAGTGCTTGGTTATTTATTTACTTCTCATGGTTCTTAATCATGAGAAGCAAGGACTGACAACAGGAGGAAGAGACAGCAAAACCACAAATCACAACAGTCTGGTGACAAGAAGGAGGAAAACAGTCCTGGGGGTTAATGACTGTTAATGTGTTTATTTTCCTTTGTACAGACTTAAGGTGGGATCCTGCATCTCTGTCACCAGAATGGAACCAGGGGTAGTTAAAAGGCCATTACTTCTTCAATTAATTTAAATTATTACGATCACTGTAAAAGTTAGCACCTACAGAAACATATACTATATTTTAAAGTTAGGGTATTTAGATTATGCTGGAATGTCTATGTCACATTTTCTGATGTCCTTAAGTAAATGCTAATATGCATTCTCTGGTACAGAATTATAGAAATGCCTAAAATCTGTGCATGTTTTCATACGGACAAAGAAAAACCATTACCCCAGTATAAATCCCCATCGCCATGGTAAACCCATTAGGAAGTGAGCAAGAAGAGCAGATGCGCATGCCTCCGCAAGACAAGGACCCATGGCTAGTCTCACGCAAACACCCTTCAACTTCTTCAGGGCCTGAAATATAAAAATAGACACACTAAGATAATTCTCTAAAGGCATGCAGAGAAGACGGACTTGAGTATGAGATGACCTTAAACTTTTCCTTCAGCATTCAGACACAAACCTTCTAGGTAATGGGCTTTATTTAGCAAACACTTCAGTGTTCTAAGTGTTTCAGAGTTAATTTATTTAGACCTCATAGCCACACTATGAGATAGGTAGGTAGTACTGTTATCCCCATCTTTCACGTGTCCTCTTGTAAAGAGGCACAAGTTAATTTGCTCAAGATCATGAAACTGGTGAGTGGTGGAGCCAGGTTTTGAACTCAGGCAAGCAGCTTACAGAGTCTGTGCTCAAAATCCCCACACTAGCCGACTTAACCCTCTCAGTACTAGCTTTATTTATCATCTGTGGCCTCAGGGTGAGACTAGGGCAAAAAGCCTCGCTTGGTTCATGACGCCCCCCAGGAACATTTACTCCTGCATTCAAAAACATACATGGAAAACAAGACAAAACAAAAACACAAGCCTCATTTTATACACTAGAAAGTTTCCTGAGCCGGTACAGTTAGCCCTAAGCATGTATACAGGGCTTTGCACACCAAAAATAACAAGTCTTCTCCCTCACTGATCATAGTTTATAACTGTGGCCTGCATCTCTGTCAGAGAAAAGGGGAACCTTTATTCTTGGTGCTGTCCCCACTTCACCTTTCTCCAAGAAAGCATAGGAACAGTTTCTGAGGTCTTGTGAAGCATAAGGTACTACCCGCACAATAGTCCCGTATGAAATAAATGCTATTCCCTCCTTGAGATTGTCACGCAAAGTGTCCACATCCTCTTTGTAAAGCTCAGTGATTCTAAATATTGCAGCACTGGAGGAGCAAAATTCCTACTCAGTAATTAGAAATCCCCACTTCATACCTCTGAATCCAGTTGAAGGCCGACATAAAGCAAAGTGATAGACAGGTATATACTTCTCACAGAGGAAGACCACTCATGCTCGATCTGCACGTTATCACTGATGACTGGGATGTTTCTGATGAGAAACCCAGCAAGCATTGCACCTTTAATGGAGAAGTCAAACAACTCTTTTGTTAGCTTCCAAATACAGAAAACATCTGTCAGCACATCAGATGTGAAGGAGACAACTATATAATCCTAGGAACCACTTCCTTTAGGCTTAGTCCTTGGATAAAATTAAGTTTTTAATTTAAGAAATTAAAGTAGTATAATAAATTAGAGCTGCAAAGATTTTAATATGCAGATTAAAAAGATAGATTATGATAGTTAATATCCCTCAAAATACCTGAAGTGAAAAACAGGATGCAGCATTTGGAAAGACTGTGATCAAATTCTAAATACAAAAAGTTTTATTGCAACCTCGAATTCAGTCATCCCTTTGGGTACAAACAGCAAACAGTTCCTGAAATTATGTGCTATGTTAGGTTACCTGAAACACCAACAAATACTTACATGGGTTCCATTTTACCTTCACATCAGATAATTTAAAAATGCCTAAACTACTTTGCTTCTAAGCAAAGGCTTTGGTGAGTTATGATGGGATGGACAACCCTGCCCTTTCGTTCATCCGTTCAACATTTACCAAATGCTCTCAGTATTTTAGACACTGTGTCTGCTGGTTGCGCGGTTCCTGCTGATCACACCCGTGTCGCCATTTCTCTGCTTCCCGGCTCTGCTGTCCTTGTCGCCATTTCTCTTGGTCTTCAGTGTCAGTAGCTCAGTATTACAGCCCTTGACCATTGTTACAGCTCTTTCATTTCAGTCTAGGAGGTCCTCAGTGCAGGGACCCTGGGTCCAAAGGACACGCTCCTCACCAGGCTCTTATAGATCTGTGAGATCGACCACGTACATAGGAAAACTCTTAGTCAATTTCAAGGCATGATTTTCCCAGCAGGATGGTAAACTGACCAATTCTATTGGGTGGATTGCAAGCCACTTAGGTGGATAGAAATCAACCAATCCCTGGAAGTCACTTATGCAGATAGCAAACCAACCAGTCTTTGCAAGCTGTAAGATGGATAGCAAACAGATCAATCACTTGGCAGGCTGGAGCCCGACCAATCATTCTGGAAGAACTGTAAACTCAGGGCCAGAAAGGCCACATAAAAGAAACCCATTGCACCATAGTTGCAATGCCTAAGGAAGTAGTGAATGAAGATGTTAATCATCAATGGCTAATAATACGAGAGAAAAAGAGATGACCAGACATTACATACCCATGAATCACCTACGAAGTAGTCTTGCAAAAAACGAAAGCAATATATCTATATCTATATATCTATCTATCTTAGGCTTTGTGGACCATACGGAAACAAACCTTCTGATCAAGCCTCTACATCTAACAATGAATTTATATAAAAGGGACAGAGGAGCATGCTAAATACCACCGCTGGGATATAATCAGCAAAATTTAGACTCTGTGAAACGTTACAGGACAAGACCACTTTTTTTCAGTAATGATTTGCTTTAAAATAATTTGGGAGTAGATGAAATAAGGATGCCCATATATTGATAATTTCTGCCTACTTAAAAAAATTTCCAGAACACAAATTTTTAGAGAAAATAATACTCTTGTATCAGGGAAGGTGTTCAACGAAGGGCAAGGTCCCCATGGGCTGAGAGGCAAGAAAGCGACATCTGCCAAATCAAAACCAGGCCACTGGCAAGGGAAAAGTGTCTCAGGGAAATTGTTTTCACATTCTTTTCAGAAACAAGCAAACAAAAATGCTTTGTCATCACTTGTCCCTGGTAATTATTTCAATAAACTCTTAAAAATACAGAACAGGTAATCATCACATGTATTCTGTATTTTAATACGTCTTCTTTATGGATTCAGATAATGCTTTGGCTTTGGACACTGGTCCTAAAATCATAAAAAAAAGGAAAATTTCTCTATCACAGGTATAATACTATAAAAAGAGATATAAAATATATCACGTACATACTTTTCAGAATATTTTCAGTTATCTCGGGAGACTTCATGTGATCACTGCAAAGCTTTCTCTCTTTGCAGTGTGGTATATTTTGCTTGTTGCAATAATAGACTTGGATTGGTGAAAAGAAGTTGAGAAGTAAAGAACATTTTCATAGAGTCTAGAACACTGGTCTTCAGCTTCAGCTGCATATGATTAGAATCATCTGGGGGCTTTTAAAAATTCTAATGCCTGGGCTGTCCTCCATACCAATTAATTCAGAATCTCTGGGCGGGGGGAGGGGGGACCCAGGCATTAGCATTTTAAAAAATTCTCCAGATGATTTCCATGTGCAGCCAGGCTTGAGAGCTAATGATCTTTCTACTTAGAGCGTGGTGTTGGAGCTCATTAGAAATGCAGAATCTCAGGCCCCATCTCAGACCTATTTAATTAGAATCTCATTTTAACACAATCTCAAGGTCATTCCTATGTACAATAAAGTTTGAGAAGCACTGATACAGATGCAGGGGTCAGCAAACATTTACTGGAAAGGGCCTGATAATATATATTTTAAGGCTTTGTAGGCCATACAGTCTCTGTGACAAGCTCAAAACTCTGTTGTTAAGCGCAAAAGCAGCCATATGTAGTTTGTAAACAAATGAGACTGAATGTGTTACAATAAAACTTTATTGACCAAAAACAGGTGGCTTGCCAACCCCTGATCTATACTACACCGGCATAACTGGAAACAGCTCATTTTAACAACAATTCAATGAACACCGTTGTTGCCGTGTGCTGTCCGGTTGATTCAGACTCATAGTAACCCTATAGGGCACAGTAGACCTGCCCCATGGGACAGAGTAGAACTGCCCTATAGGGTGTCCTAGGCTGTAAACTTTACGGGAGAAAATCGCCAGGTCTTTTTTCCTGTGGAGCTGCTGGTGGGTTCAAATATCCCACCTTTCAGTTAGCAGTCAAGCACTTAACCATTGTGCCACCAGGGCTCCTTATTAACAACTTTAGGGAACAAATAGTGCCTATGAGAAGTAAAATACGTTAGGGGAAATAACTTCAGTTTACAGAAAATTTAAAAATATATTGAGAAATAGTTCATAATAAGATGTAAATAATTTTACCCCTCTTTTATGTTTAGCTTCAACTTGCTGACCATAAATTCAAAAGCAAATAGTTTTGGCCTAAGTTAACAACCCTGATTTTCCTATTATAAGCTAACAAAAACAAAACAAAACTTTTAGTTTGGGGAATGTGTGCCAATATATATGTATGTGTCAATGGTAAGTGGTTTTTGAATAAAACTCTGTGATTAGTAAATCTGTTAGAAACAAACACAAAAATACCTTTTGCGGTAAATTGAAAGTGGAAAATTGAAATTTTGTAATTAATGGAATTTTAAAAAGAAATATTAAAGGCATAATAGCTAGTCTTAAGAATAATTTGCATGCATGTCCTGGGTAGGCATTCTCACTGCTTCTGGAATAAGATTTTTGTCTAATTTTTAAGACGATGATATTATATTTTAAATATACCCAGCGGTGTGCTATTAAATGCTTAACAACCAGCTTTTCAAAAATGTATGCACCTTTATATTGTATATAAGTTTACTATACATTTTAACAATATACAAGATATGACTTATTATACATTTTAATAATATAAAAGATACATTGTGCAGCACACAATTCACAAATATACAATACTCTTCACTGTAAATTCCATATAGCTGATCGATTCTCACAGGATGTTCTCACTGATTTTTGCTGAACTGGATTCATAACCAACTATGTTTGCAGTTTAACCATGACTTCACAAAATCATTACAAATAATGCTTGATTACTATCTGGTTCAGCAAAGAAACCACTCATCATTGATGAACAAGTGTAGTTTCACCATGCATGTTAGGTGGTATTTTTGGTTATGTGACTGCATAAGATAAAAATGAAACAAGATATGTGTCAGAACTTCACTCATTTGTCAGTGATGTGGGTGACTTCTTTGACAAATCAGAAATTAGTTTTTGAATCCTAGAAGAAAATATCCACAATTTTTTTTCATGCTATTCACAAGGCAAAGGCTACAGATAAGACATACTTTTAAGTTTAGTCTGAATTATTGACTTTTTCTCCATAAAATTTTAAGTCTAGGCAATTGACAAAACAATCAACAAAACAATGTATCAATCCCTAATTTGCAGAATTTTCTGACTCTGTGGTCCAACATGGCCGATTGTAAGCTATCAACATGGAGTCACTGAATGTGGAGCTGGGAAGCTGCAGAACAGCACACCATCATATACTATTTCCACCATAAAGATACAATCGACACAAAAAACCTTAAGAGCACAGATAAGGGGAAAATGTAGTAAAATCATTAGGAAGTGATGAATTTTGAGTTTTTACTGCTCTTTAATATAAATTATTTAATTTTAAGCTTATATAATCTAATATTTTAAAATAGACATGTTTAACAACTGGCTCACAAAATTCCTCAGAATTTAAAATTGTTTTTTGCAAGCTGGTACAAATTGGCTCTATCCCACCAAATTCACTTTTATTCCCCCAAAACTTTCCAAACTACTATTTAAAAAATACGATATACTCTGAAGAAAACAGCAAGTGGTTAGCACTTACCAAGAAAATCAGGCAGTGGCGGCAATATAGGCAACTTAATGAGCCAGAACAGTGTATCTCCAAGAAAGGCAAAAAACAATAGGATTATGATTCCAGACGGGTTTACTCCAGGAAGAAATGTACCGATGGTAACTGACCAAACCATAGCCCACAGAAGAAAATCCGTGGCAACTGAAATAAACCAGGGAAACTAGTTTCTATCAATAAATTGTCATTTGCAGCATTCGATATCATTTACAAATTTTTTTTGAAATAAATATTGAGTAGTAAGTAATGAACACATTAGTAGCTAAAGAAACTACTAACATTTAGAAAACGGTATATTAAAACATTCTTCTTTCTTTCAAGAAATAATTCTTTCAATCTCATGATATGAATCTTATTATATTGCATTTTATTCTTTTTTTAGACGAAAGTTTACAGAACAAATTAGTTTCTCATTAAACAGTTAGTACACAAATTGTTTTGTGACATTGGCTGCCAACCCCAGGATATGTCCCCTTCTCAACCCCAGGTTACCTGTTTCCATTCACCCAGTTTTCCTGCCCCTTCCTGCCTTCTCACCTTTGCTTTTGGGCTGGTGTGCCCATTAGTCTCGTATACATGATTGACTATAATGAATTTTAATTTGCTGAATTTAGATGTTTACTTTCAAGTCTTAGAATAACACCTATATTTCCTGTTATTCTCAACTATATATTTTGACATTCCAATTAGACTGTACGTTCTTTAAATGCATGAACTGGCTTCAATTTTTCTTGTTTTCTTCCCATGTCTAGTTTAGTGCTCTTCAGCCAAAATGGTCTTAATAATGCTGTTCACTAACTCTAAGATTTATATATATATATATGTTTGTATTACACATTTTAATAATATAAAAGATATCTTGGGCAGCACATCAAATATAGAAAATAATAGAGGATTATGTTGTTATCAGAAAACAAAATTTATGAAAACATTTCTGATATTATAAAAAAAAATCAAAACTTTAAAAAAAGTAGAAAAGTAGAAGGAAAAAAAATTATAGCTCACATCCCAGAGGCAAAAAGGATTTGTTCCTCTACTTTTACCTATGAATTAATTTTCCATACATTACATATTTATATACACGCATACCAAAAAAAACCCCACAGTTGCTGTCAAGTTGATTGCAACTCTTAACAACCCTATAGGACAGAGTAGAACTGCCCCTTAGGGTTTCCAAGGCACGGCTGGCAGATTTGAACTGCCGACCTTTCGTTTAGCAGCTGTACCTCTTAACCACTGTGTCACCAGGGCTCCATCTACATGCACAGGGCTTGCTAAAGGTAAGTCATGAAGAGCTCTTTGTAAAGTGTGAAGCACTGTGTAAGTCTAAATACACAGAAAATGCATACTTATAAGGTTACTCTAAACTGTTATTAATTCAGTTAATAATTAACTTCTCACTTATAATTTTGGGAAATCATATTTTCACATGTAAGATTAGTTCATAAGAAGCATACTTAGTGTATACTGAAGGGGCCCAGGGAGGAGTATAGGACAGGAGCAGTGCTGTAATTCTGAGAAACAGAAGGACAGGAAGACAAGTGAAGAGGTGTTTATATACACCCAGCCTCATCTTTCAGGCAGCCCTATGGACAATGATTATAGAATTTTTATAAAAATATGAGTCTCCAAATCATATCATTCATTTTCATCTTTTCCTTATGTCAATCTATATCTATTTTATTGCAATTGTTTTAAGTAAAAACATGGCATAATTTGAATGGTAAAGGTTAAAAAATAATAAAAAGGACAGAAAAGGTAATAAATTATCTCTTGCCTTATTAGCTAGTGTATATTTTGGGACCCATATATTAGTTTATTTTGTTCCAAATAAACTTTGAGATTTTTCCCCCATGCTTTTAGAACCTTACCTAATTGCACTGAAAACACATCTAGAACCCAAAATATATCGTGTCATACTTGGCTTTCCTATAGTCCAGATAAGAATGGTAAAAATGTCTTTCATCACTAGTCTGACAGAGACTGGAGACACCCTGAGAGTATGGCCCACGGACACCCTTTTAACTCAGTATTGAAGTCACTCCTGAGGTTCACCCTTCAGCCGAAGATTAGACAGGCCCATAAAACAAAACAAGACTAAATGGGCCCACCAGCCCAGGGGCAAGGACTAGAAGGCAGGAGGGGACAGGAAAGCTGGTAACAGGGAACCCAAGGTCGAGAAGGGAGAGTGTTGACATGTTGTGGGGTTTGCAACCAATATCCCAAAACAATACGTGTAATTGTTTAAATTAAATTAATTTGCTCCGTAAACCTTCGTCTACAGTACAATAAATAAATAAAAATGTCTTTCAGAACTCAAGTATAACTATAAGGAAGTGAGTTTGATTTTTCAGTAATCAAAACTTCTAGATTAAATGTATTACATTCTTCAATATATTTATCTTGGGAGATCACATATTTACTCCAATGATGCTGTCATTCCTCAAAATAATTTTGAAGTTGTCTTTAAACTTTACAACTCTTCTTCTTTACTATACTATATATCCCTCAACACATACATACTTATACATACTTCTTTTTGAACAAAAAAAAATGGCATTACTGAATCTGAACGTCCATTTTATTCATCAAATTGATATCATAATAACCTTTGGATGCTTCCAAAGACCAACTCCAACCCCAACAATATTCAAAATACTGCTGAGATAAATTCCAAAAAAAAAAAAATCCCAGAAATGTTTTAGTCATGACAACTCTATTGCACTGAGCTGAATTGCAAACCAAGATCCTTGCTTATAAAATGAAGGGTTCCATTTAGAGTATAAATTGAGATGTGCTTGCTCAAATATTAGTTGTATTACTTAACAGTAATAACAACCAACATTTATGTAGTGCTTGTCTGTTTACAAATGATTTCACAAACATTTCTCTTATTGGAACCCTGAAGTAATTCTTCGAAATGCTTACTCAGATGAGGAAAAGGAAAACACTGTAATTTCTGCTCTTTTTCCCTTGCTAATGGCTGGAATGGTGGCAACTACAGAGATCTTGGAAGCCCCATGTTGAAGATGGTGGGGCCTTGACAGCATGAGTCCCTGAATGACCACGTGGAACAAAGCCACCTAGCAGTGTGAACTGTTCACCTAGTACTTGTCACGTGAGAGAGAAGTAAACTACTTTTTCTCTTTTAAATTTTATTATTTTGGGATCTCTTATTATAACAACTTCATCTTTTACTCTCATGTTCTTAATTCACCCTGATTGTTTACATACCATCTGTTATTTTGCTAACCGGTGATCCACATGGACGGCGAGCAAATGTTTGTCTCAGTCTCTGCAAATGACTTGATTCAGTTGGTGTTTCTTGTGGCCTTTTTTCACCGCTGCTCAGGAGGTTACTTCCTTCTGTTGGTTCACCCCCATCTGCACTCCCGAGGTTCATACTCGGCTCCTCCCGTTTCTAAAGGAGCAAAATATGTCCTTAAAATTGTATTGATTTGCTCTACATTTTTATAGGTTCTGACTCATCATATCACAAACCATATTTCCATTACTACAATGAAGGCTAACCCTTTATAGGAAAATGCACAGCTTTATTACTAGCTAATCGGCTGATGCTTAGAACAAGAACTAAGTTATATTTAGCATTGAGTCACTATTTGTGGTATAAATGCTTGACTCACATCAAATTTCATTATGCTGGGATTAAAATAGGAGCCCTGGTGGGGCAGGGGTTAAGGCACTGGGCTGCCAACCAAAAGGTCAGCAGTTTAAACCCACCAGCTGCTTCGTGGGAGACAGATGTGGCAGTCTGCTTCCCTAAGGATTACAGACTGGGAAACCCTACGGGGCAGCTTTACTCTGTCCTATAGGGTCGCTAAGAGTCGGAATCAACCCCATGGCAGTGGGTTTTTCTGGTTTTGTTGGGGGTTGGGTTTTAACAATCAGTATATTTAAGATAAGATACAGGGCAACAGACAGCAAATATACCAAAGTTGTTCAGGAAAAGATAACTATCTGTGGTTAAAAAAAAAAAAAAATCAATTCACATTCATTCATCTACTTGAATTTAAGAAATAGAAGAGAAAGGGAAGAACCCAAAATCATTCTAGGGTTTAGTTTGGGAACACAAAAGATTTTCACAGGCTCTCATTTTTCCAGTCTCATGTAAGGGCCGGTTGCTAATGGCTTTAGCTGGGAAACTGCTAGTCATACCTGATCTGGCCTGTATGAGCCTGGGGATTAAGAATGGGGGAATTGCTAGTGGAGTGGTAAGGAATGAAGAAAACACAATTCAATAATAGACTGAAGACAATCCGTTCCTTAAAGAAATGGCTGGGATGTTCTACACTTAATGAGATGTATCTGTGTTTCTTAATGTGCAGAGGGCTGTGTGACTCACCTCTGTGGAAGGTTTGGAATCTGCACGTTCAATTGTTTTATCTTCGTCCGTCATAATTTATAATTAAAAAAAAGATGGCAGAGGGAAGAGGAACAAGAGCTATCTTGAAAGAAAAACAGTAAAAATTAGCAATTTGAAAATCTTTCTAACTAAATGAATAATTTGTACGTATTTTTCCCTTAGAACTCTGAACAGCTAAAATATTTTAAATCAGACTATTTTAACTTCCAATTGCTAATTGTTTCTGTGATTCCAATATATTATCCTCATTCTTGTCTGTCTTTTCACCTCTCTTGAACAAGTCCTTGCTGACTAATCAAATTTTTGTATGATTTCTTCCCTACCCTATATATTTTTTATGAACAAAGATAAATTTTTACTATAAACATTTTACTGACAGAGTAATCAACACAAGATTTCCAAACATAAAGAGAGGGTAAAATTTCTGACAGGAGTGGAATGGAAATACAAGTTCATGGAGGAAAAGGAACATGTAAAATTCCCAACTGTTAAAGAAGAATTTGTTCCCCTATTTTTTAAATGGATCGAGTGGATTCCGACTCAAAGCGACCCTATAGGACGGAGTAAAACTGTCCCACAGGGTTCCCAAGGCTGTAAACCTTTACGGAAGCAGACTGCTAAATCTTTTTCCCGTGGAGTGGCTGGTGGGTTCAAGCAGCTGACCTTTCGGTTAGCAGCTGAGCGATTTAACCACTGCACCACCAGAGCTCAAACAGATAATGGAGGATATCCAATTACTATGGTATTTAGATTCCACTGGACTTTTGGAAATCCTAGTGGCATAGTGGTTGAGAGCTATGTCAGCTCACCAAAAGGTCAGCAGTTCAAATCCACCAGGCGCTCCTTGGAAACCATATGGGGCAGTTCTACTTTGTTCTATGGTGTCACTATGAGTCAGAATAGACTCGACAGCAACGGTTTTTCTTTTTGTTTTTTGGTTTGGACACTTAAAAGAGTGATGTAACTTTCTTTCTTTCTTGGCTTTAACACACAGAACTTTATTCTCTCACAGTTAAGGAGGCTAGAAGTCCAAATTCAGGGCACCAGCTCTAGGGGAAGGCTTTCTTTCTTTTGGTTCTGGGGGAAAGTTCTTTGTTTCCTTTCAATATCTGTGGGCCCAGTGTTCCACAGAGATCTCCGTGTGTCTTAGCATCAACCTTCCCCTGGATCGAGGAGGCTCTCAGTGCAGCAACCCTGGTTCCAAAGGACATGGCCTGCTCCTGGCTCTTCTTTCTTTCCCGCCCCATATTCGGAATTATAACTTCAAAACATTCCAAGCAATAAACCCGACCAAACCCGTTGCCATCAGAAAAAAAAAAAAAAAA
>NW_004444007.1:4391948-4406108 GCF_000243295.1 Trichechus manatus latirostris
GATAAAATTCTACTTTGTCTTCCTAGAATGGAGAAACAATGCTTGGAGGTACAGTAGCCATCTTTCAACCATGAGAATAAAAGCCCTAGACTAAGGATAGTAAATAAATAAGATAGAAGGTTTCTTGACATCCTTGAGTTGCTTCATCAGTCTTGGACTGCAGTTACGTTAAAGTACTTGCTTAAACCACTAGTTTATCTTACAAGTAACTAAATTATTCCCAAAACAACAGGGCAATGAGTATTATGACAGAGGTGCAAACTACAATCTTTCGTAGAACCAAAGAGAAAAGTAGGTTAGAGAAAGGAAAATCTAATTCAACACACATTTGACTGTCTGATATGTGCCAGGTACTACGCTAGGTTCTAGACACAAGGATTCATAAGATAGAATCCTTGCCTCAAGAATTATTTTCTCAGTTTAACAAAGTGCTGAGATGCTTGCATTTAAAATTTCATAGGAAATTAGATCATTTCTATTACCACCACATTCTTTCCTATAAAACACAATGTTAACCAGAGAGACATCTAAAAAAGGCTTCAGTTTGTTTATTAATTACATATATCACATATATGTATAGCTATAAAATACCAAACCTGTGGCCGATGAGTCGATTCTGACTCACAGCAACCGTCTAGGACAGAGTAGAACTGCCCCATAGGGTTTCCAAGGAGTGGCTGGTGGATTCGAACTGCCGACCTTTTGTTTAGCAGCCAAGCTCTTAACGACTACATCATCAGGGCTCCCATATATATCATGTACATATATATGATGTTGTTGTTAGGTGCCGCCAAGTCGGTTCCGACTCATAGCGACCCTGTGTACACCAGAACAAAACACTGCCCAGTCCTGTGCATCCTCACGATTGTTATGCTCGAGCCCACCATTGCAGCCACTGTGTCAACCCATCTTGTTGAGGGTCTCCCTCTTTTTCACTGACCCTCTACTTTACCAAGCCTGATGTCCTTCTCCAGGGACTTGTCCCTCCTGATAACACTTCCAAAGTATGTGAGACGAAGTCTCACCATCCTCCCTTCTAAGGAGCATTTTGGCTGCACTTCCTCGAAGACAGATTTGCTCATTCTTCATGGTATATTCAATACCATGGTATATTCAGTACTCTTCTCCAATACCATATATATATATATTTTAACAATGAGACATACACAGCTTTATTTAATAATCTGTTAAAAAGTTGCACTCTGGCAGAATGACACATTCCCCATCTCAGCAGAAAGCAAACAACGTATCTGAAAAGCCCTTTCCCAAGTTTCAGACCTGTGTAACCCTGAGCTTACATCTCATGCTCTCAGGAGCGGGGCCCTTGCTGTGTGGCAGGGGGGTCTCTCCATGGTTCTATCACCCTCCTCCCAGTGATATTCTCTGACTGGCTGTGACCCTTCACATAGCAGTCAGGAGGCTGGAAACATGGACAGGGCTGTCCTCACAGATTGGTCTCTTCTCTCCTACTACAAAAGGGAGTTCAAGAGATTAAGAATCCTTCTCAGAAATGAGTTCAATATAAATTTAATTTAGTTTCTATTTATTAAACATGATATTGTGTTAATGTCTGTTCCTCTCCCCCACCCATTTTCTCACCACCTACATATTTAGGCGTTTTGGGGGACTGAGGGATAGAGAAAAAGTTCTCTCTCCATCACAGACATGGGAGGCATTTCTTGTTGATGCTTTGCATGGTTACTGGCATCCAACATGCAGCAACAGCCATTTTGTTCCTGCAGAGCAAAGACCTGGCATTTTGTTTTCCACCTTTCTGTGCTAAGAGAGTCCAGTACTTAAGCCACACTCATTCCTTCGGATAAACTCCATGTTGCATCAGAATCTTATTGTTCATGGACTTCAAGCAGAATATATCCTTCCTTTTATTTATAGAATAAATAATATTTGAAGTTCATTTGGACAGAAAGAGGTGACTGGTCACCCTGCCCACCTCTGTATGTAATAGGCATCTTCTTATTGATCACAAACAATCAGAGGTCCAAATAGTAATTATGACCTTCCACATTCTGCAGAATTTATCTCTCCTGAAGTCACTTTGCAAATCTTACTGACCAATTCGGAACCAAAAGACAATGCAGTGGCCTACACAACATAGAAATCTGTTCTGCACATTTCCCCTAAAAACACCATTGAAAATGCAGAAAAAAAAAAGTCCCTTTTTTGTTTTTGCAGAAGCTCTACAAGAAAGCATGTCTAAAATCACAGAACTATGCACACACAAACACAGACATGCGAGCTCGCACACACAAGGAGATGGGATCAAAGAATCTTATCAGAGCACAGGAAAAAGCTGGCAAGGGAAGACAGATATGGAGATTTGACCTGCTGAGGATGTTGGAATGTTATAGTAATGGCATGGAAGTGGTTCTTGGTACATACAAAAAAGCGGGTGGGCCGGCAGAGAGAATGAAAAACTCAGGCTACCAGAGAGAGAAATTCAGTGGCCAAGCAAGAGTTAAAAATGGTAGATGCCAGTTTGCTGGATGAAATGTTATATTATGGAGTGATCAGATGGATTTGCATGGTCCAAGGGAGGGGCATCTGCTTAGCAGGACACATCCATGGCCTCCTGTTTGTCCGGGTCCTCAGAGGACTCAGGGACACCTTGAGTTCCATCTGACGGACTGCTGACGAGAGACCGGCTGTAGGGACTTTGTCCAGAGCTCAGGCTACTCAAGGTCGAGTAGGTCGTGACCAGGCAAGTCCGGTCATGCTGGCAGATGGTATGTAGCCCACTCCCTGTAAAAAGTACTTGAAGGCCTTGGTGAGCTTCCCAGGCTGAATTACCTGGGGCAATCCCCCATAGTCTGCCATCTTTAGCAAAGTTGTATTTATATGATCCAGGCGAGAATTGCATTCACCCACAGCCTCCACTACAGGTGAACGAACTGTCTGTCCCCTACCACCAATAACGTAGAAGACTTTAATGTTTTTGTGTTACCATTTTGGCCCAACAAGGTCTTTCAATCTCTAGGTCTCTGCGTCCATGATAGGAACTCAGGAAGAGCTGTAGGTTTTCCTGGTTGATATCTCGGGTAATATGCAGTCTGTAGGTTTGCATCAGGTCCACGTTGGCATGTAACTCTTCCTGCCCAAAATGATGAGCCAAAATAATGTCCACAACATTGGTTGTCAGGCACGAGAGTTTGGAAGCTGCCCAGTCAATCCAGCCTTTAGCACAGGGGTCAACGTTAATGAGAACAAGGCCTTCCACAAGCTCTGGATGACTGAGTGCAAATCTGCTGAGGATGTGAGCTCCAGCTCCAACTCCAATCCCAATGATGCCTTTCAGACTTAAGGGGGTAAGAACAGAAGGCAGCATTTTGGCCAGCTCATCCATTGTGGGGTACTGGTATCCTGTTGGGAAAGGGGTTTCACCTTCCTGTTGGCCTGGGTCATCCACATGGCAGAGAGCAAAGTACTGGGTGATCTCTTGCATATCCTTAAAGTTAAAGAACTCATTGAAACAGGATTTGTGGCTGAGGCCAATGTCATGATATGTCAAAATAACCAGTCTGTTTCCTTTCAGTATGCCTCTTACAGTGACATGGACCATTCCATGAGTTGTTTCTATGTCCTGTTCCTTCAAGGAGCTTGTAAAAATAGCCTTCATGGCCTTGTGGTTATATTGCTAGTCTGAGAAGCCATCTGGAGTTGAGTGTGCTACCAGGAGAGATCCTGGCTACAGAGCTGAATCAATGGTCAGGCTACTGCATGGTTGATGCTGCTGCCACTTTTCTGCTTTCATCAACTACCATCTGTTTTGCAGCCTGTTTCTCCAGTTACCCCCACTACAGCATTCTAGAACAGGGTGTGACTGCACAATGAGAGCCTGTGCTCAAAAGGCACAGCCCAAGGTAGTTTCTAACAGGCTCTGGTCATATATTTCCCCTATCACTTTCTGGTTATTTACCATCTCCAAGGCTATGTACTTCTGGAACATGAGCCCTTTATTCTCCAGGCTTATAAAACAATCTGAAAATATATAGGTCCCTAGCACCCTTTTCCATCCTGGACTGTCTCTCCCTCTTGATCAAAGCTGTAATTTATGTCTACTAAGATATCACCATTACTTGATAATAATGAACTTTCCCCTTTTTTTGAGTCCTCTCCCTTCAGTTAAATGTGCTTTCACCAAAATTGAACAATCTGATTTGTTACGCTTCTCTGAACTCAGTTAAATTATGATCACTTCATGTCTATTACTACTTCTTCCCTTCCCTAGCCAGTCTAAAATTGCTTAGGTAAATTTGTACAAAAGTATAGTCTAGGAAATATCAACATATTATTCTGAATATTGTTTCAAATAATCAGGTCACTGTATGAGCTTTTGGTACAGTTTTTGTTATTATACAGTATTTTTTGATATAACACCTACCACCACTACCTTACCTCTGTGCAGTACTGTACAGATTATAAAGTTCTTTTGCTTAATCTTGTTTAATTTTCACGATTTCTCAATTTTCTGCTTATTAATGGATCTTTTAATAGGATCTTCCATAATGCCTATTATGGAACTTTTTTCCATAATACATGTTCCCTGGCTTTAGCTTCAACTTTCTTCCCTCTTGCACCTTACTTAAGCCTAGTTCAATCAAGAGTCTTTCAAACATGTACTTTTACTTTTCTTATCTTTTTATTTTTCCAAAATTTATACATACATTGTTATGTGACTCTAATTGCTCTCCCCATACTGTGACAGGACACTCCTCCTTTCCACCCTTGATTCCCCATGTCCATTCAACCAGCTCCTAACACTCTCTGCCTTCCTGTCTCACCTCTGGACAGAAGCTGCCCATTTAGTCTCTTGTATCTACTTGAGCTAAGAGGCACACTCCTCACGAGTATCACTTTATGTCCCACAGTCCAGTCCAATCCCTGTCTGAAGAGTTGGCCTCAGATATTGTTTCAGTTCTGGACTGATAGAGAATCCAGGGGCCATGCTTTCCAGAGTTCCTCCAGTCTCAGTCAGACCATTAAGTCTGGTCTTCTTAGTAGAATTTGAGTTCTGCACCCCACCTTTCTGCTGCTCCATCAGGGACTCTCTGTTGTGTTCCCTGTCAGGGTGGTCATTAGTGGTAGCCCGGCACCATCTAGTTCTTCCGTCTCAGGCTGATGAAGTCTCTGGTTTATGTGGCCTTTCTGTCTCTTGGGCTAATACTTTCCTTGTGTCTTTGGTGTTCTTCATTCTACTTCACTCTAGGTGGTTGGGACCAACTGATGGATCTTAGACGACCACTAGCAAGCTTTTAAGACCCCAGAGGCCACTCACCAAAGTAGGATGCAGAACATTTTCTTAATAAGCTTTGTTATGCCAATTGACCTAGATGTCCCCTGAAAGCATGGTCCCCAGACCCTTACCCCTGCTACTGTATCAATCAAAGTGTTTGATTGTCCAATACCATAATTTAAAGGCGTCAATTTTTCCTCAGTCTTCCTTATTTATTGTCCAGCTTTTGCATGCACATGAGGTAACTGAAAATATCCTGGCTTGGATTAGGTGCACCTTAGTCCTCAAAGTGACATCTTTGCTTTTCAACACCTTAAAGAGGTCTTTTGCAGCAGATTTGCCCATGTAATACATCATTGGATTTCTTGGCTGCTGCTTCCATGGATGTTGATTGTGGATCCAAGCAAAATGTAATCATTAACAACTTCAATCTTTTCTCCGTTTATCATGATATTGCTTACTGGTTCAGTTGTGAGGATTTTTGTTTTCTTTATGTTGAGGTACAATCTATACTGAAGGTTATATGTAGTCTTTGATCTTCATCCGTAAGTGCTTCAAGTCCTCTTCACTTTCAGCAAGCAAGCTTGTGTCATCTGTTTATCGCAGGTTGTTAATGAGTCTTCCTCTGATCCTGATGCTGCGTTCTGCTTTATATAGTCCAGCTTCTTGGATTATTTGCTCAGCATACACACTGAATAAGTATGGTGAAAGGATACAACCTTGAAGCACACCTTTCCTGACTTTAAACCACTCAGTATCCCTTCATTCTGTTGGAAGGACATTTGGTCATGTACAGGTTCTGCATGAGCAAAATTAAGTGTTCTGGAATTCTTTGCAGTGTTATCCATCATTTGTCACTTATGTGTATATATATGATGTATTATATATGTATATATATCATACATGTGTGTATACGATATCTATGGTGTGTGTATATATGTGTGTGTGTCTGTATTTTTTAAAAATTTTTATTTAAAAGCTTACTAAAAGTTTAGACTCATAATGAAAAAGAGAGGCATTCTGGTAGGAAAACGTTGGGCTCAGAGAACGTTTGGCTTGAAGGCCCTGAGGCATGAAAATCAGAGGTGTGTGAGGGGAAACTTTGCTGGAGCATGTGGTGGAGGCTGAGAGTACTGGGAGATGGGGTTCGAGAGTGAGGTATGAAAGATATTATATCCCAAACCATGGCCCCTGGCCTTCACCTTTCGAAGGCAGTGACCCGTAATATTATGGTTACTGATGAGGACTGCTGGTTCTGGAGTTGGACAAACCTGAGTCTGAAGTCCAGTTCCATCATGTACTAAATTGCTTAGCCTCGGTGTCACTAATTCCTTATGTACATAGAGACAAGAATAGTTCCAACTATGCAGATAATAGTGTTGAACACGCCATGTTCAACAGTGTTGGTTATTGTTAGTCACTCATATTCCTTCTCCCTGATTATCATAAATTTCTTAAGAATGGTTTTGCTTTTCCTATTAAGCAGGGCAAGATGTCCCCAATCTTGAAGAATCTGCTACTTAATCCTATTGATTTTCTTTCATCATGCTTTTCTTTCTTTCAAGGCCAACTTCTTGATTAGGTAGATGTCATACTCACCGCTCTCATTCCTTCCTTCTCCTTTCTCCTTAGTAGAATTACTTATAAACTCTCGAGCAGTGTCACTGAAATCACCTCCTTTATCAAATTCTCAAAATCAGCAATTCTGCCACTTACAAAAAATGTTTTAAAATAATCAGCATGTGTAAACTATTATTTTTAGTAGACAAATTACTGACTAAAATGGAGCCTTTGGGAACTTATTTTATTAATGTTATTCTGGTCCTTTTTAACATAAACAACAAAACTTGCCATTTTGCATGGTATACGCTACTTGTGAGAATTTATAGTTTTGTATTAAAAAAAAAATCACTATTCTCCTCTAATCTCCATTATGGATGCCTAAGTATTTATTTTAGATCTGAGGTATTACAGAAAGAAAAGGTAAAATAAAATATCAGATGATAAAATATTAATAAATCCAGTGAGACAAGTTACAACTGGCCAGCTCTGTTGGTTTATTCTTGGCTATGTTTCCATTTCCAAAAGAACACTGCAACCACCTGTCTCCACCTTGGAAACTCACTTAAATTTCAGAAAATCAAGAAAACTAGCTTTATCATACCAATCACATTCATGGCACTTACAGTAGTTCATAGTCATTGGGTTTTTTTTTTTTTAATTTTTTATTGTGCCTTAGGTGAAAGTTTACAGAGCAAATTAGTTTCCCATTCAATAGTTTGTACATAAGTATTCCATGACATTGGTTTCATTCCCCAAAATGTGTCAGCACTTTCCCCATTTCCTTCCTAGTTTCCTCGACTCCTTTTGTCCCAACTATCTACCCCTTCCTGCCTTCTTACCTTTGCTTTTGTGCAAATGTTGCCCTTTTGATCTCGTATAATTGATTGTTCTGAGGAGCACATTCCTCTTGGGTGTTATTATTTATTTTATGGGCCTGCCTATGGTTTGGCTGAAAGGTGGTCTTCAGGAATGGCTTCAGTTGCAGTTCAGAAGGGTAGCTTAGGGCCATAGTCTTAGGGTTTTCTTCAGTCTCTGTCACACCAGTAAGTCTGGTCTGTTTGATGAATTTGATTTTTGTTCCACATTTATCTCCTACTCTATCCACTCTGTGGTGATCCCAGTCAAGAGTGGTTGACAGTGGTAGCCAGGCACCATCTAGTTCTTCTGGTCTTGACATCGTGTAGGCTGTGGTTCATGTGGTCCATTAGTCCTTTGGACTAATTGCTCCCTTAAGTCTTTGGTTTTCTTCCCTCTCCTTTGTTCCAAATGGTAAGAGAGCAATAGCTGTATCTTAGATGGCGGCTTGCAAGCTTTTGAGACCCCAGATGCTAGTTACCAAAGTAGGATGCAGAACTTTGTCTTTATGAACTATGCTGTGCCAACTGACATAGATGTCCCCTGACTCTATGGTCCTTTGCCTTGAAGTTGAGGAACTTCATCCTGTGAGGTGTTTGGTTATGTCTAAGAAGTTGTCCTGACTGTGGCTCTTGGGTACTCTATTGTCTGTATTAACATATAAGCAGCACCTACAGTGATGCATGTAGAAATATCTACCACCAAACCCATATCTACAGGTGGGTGTGTTTCCCATCCTTGGGTTTTGAAATTACAAAAATATGTCAAAGAAATCAGAAAATAATAAAAAATTACATTTGAGGGGCCTTAAGAAATGTTACAAAATCTTTACTCATAGGCTCTAAAGGCTCCACTCAAAGCTTATTATCGGTTATTTTGAAAACAACTCTAATGACCTTGCTCATCTAGTTTCCAAACACTCAGAAGACAAGATGCTATAAATTAAAATGTAGGAAGACACTGCTATTATAGAGGCAAACTGGACAAAGCAGGAGTGACAGCTAACATGAAGGAGATGGAAAGATAGCAATCTAAGTTCATAAAATGAGGGGATAATTATGTCTTCCATAGAAGATACTCATACCTTTGGACTCCCAAGCAACTTTCCCCCCTTCTTTTGTAAACAGTACACTCATTTTATTTTCTGGAATATACCCTTCCCTATTCCTCATCCATACAGTTTAGTTGAGAATGTCATTCTCACCTCCCCATCCTTCATGCCCCACCTAATAATCCAGAGGTGAGCGCAGGCCCAGGCCCAGGCCTTGGCTGATGAGAGAACTCCTTCCCTAGTCACACTGATAATTTTAGGTATAAGCATAGGACTTATACCTGGCCAGTGAGAGTCTGCTTTGGGGTGTTTACTGGAATCATTGGAAAAGAGTTCTCTTTCTTTTGGGGTGGTTAAGCTTAGACTTGCTGTTAACAATCCTGGTGACACCCAAAGTCTCTCAAAGAATGAAATGACCACAGAGCAAAGCAGATTCTCGATACAGAAAGAGAAAGTCCCAAATGAATGATCATATTGTTGGTACACCCGTGCCTAAGTTACTTAGTGCTACTGTAACAGAAATATCGTAAGTGGGTGGCTTTAAAGTACAGAAATGTATTTTCTCACAGTTCTGGAGACTAAAAACTTCAAACTCAGGGCATGGCTTTAAGGGGAAGTCCTTCCTTATTGGTAGCCCCTGGAGTTCCTTGGTGTCTTTTCTGCCCTGCGTCTCTGTGTCTCTTCTGCTTTTTTTATAACTCAAAAGTGATTAGATTTAGATACTCCCCCTACTCTTGCATGACTTCATTAACATTACAAAAGAAAACACTAGGAGGTGGCCAACATGGTGTTATAGCCAGAAACACCATGCCGTCCCTCTACAGCAAAGACCTGAAAAACTAAGTAAAACAGATACAAACATCAACCCTGGAACCCAAAGCATCAAATGAAGGAATAAAAAACCAGATCAAGTACTGAATGGAATAAGAAACTGACAGAGAACAGAGAACGAGGAGACCTATGGAATGGAGGTCCCCTACCATCTCATGCTGCATGGATTCGCCATTGTGGACTAGAGCCATCAAAGAATGCAGTCAGGGAGTACAGGAAGGCAACTTCAGGGAGCTCTCAATAGGAGATAGAGCACCCAGTGACCAGGGATACACGGTTCCCCACCCCAACCCTTCTTCCCTCTATGCGGCCTCTGTTGCTTTCCAACCAGCCACAGTGGCTGGGCTGGAGAGACATCAGCTCACTGCCACCTGTCCACCCCGCCCCCACCGGCCAGCACCTTCAGTGCCATTTTACTGTTTGTTTGTTGATTTTGTGGGGGGGTGGGGCTTTTTTTTTGTTGTGTCTCTCTTGCTCCCTTGCTTCCTTTCGTCTCTCCCACCCAGCTAGCCTCGTGCGCCATCCTTCTCCCTTTCGTGACAGTCTGTGACTTTTCGGCTTGTTTGCTTTGTTCTTTTTTTCTGTTTCTTCTCTCTCTCCTCTCCTTCCCTTTATTTCTCCCGCGCACCTAGCCGTGTACACCAACCCTGCCCCTTCGTGAGGGGACGTGTTGCACCGGTTGGCTGGAGAGTCACTGAGCGCGGCCTCCTCGGGTGTACGCACCACCACCAACCAGCTCCCTAAGGACCATTTTATTTATTTATTTTTTGTTTGCTTCTTTTTGTTTTTTCTTTTTGTTGTTGTTGTTTCTTTCCTCTCTCTCCTTTCCTTCCTGCCACCGACATAGCTCTATGCGTCATACTCCTCCCCCTCGGTGGGCTGTGCTGTACTGCTTGGCTGGAGAGCCTCTGGCACATGGCTTCCCCAGATCTGTGCTGCCCCCACAGACCGGCTCCTCAGCTATATTTGTTATTTTTCTTTATCTTTCCCCTTCTCCCTCCCACCTAGGCCCTGCGCTGCCTCCACCCCTTCCTGACGGGCCATGCCATCCCGCCTGGCGAGAAAGACATCAGCTCGCCGCCACACCAATTCCACCCTGCTCACAACAGCCGGCTCCCCGACAACTATATATATTTTTGGTGTTGTTTTTATTTATTTGTTATCATTTATTTATGTTTCTTTGTTGGTTTTGACTCTCTCTTTCCTCTCCTTTCTCCCTCCCACTTAGCCCCATACACCACCCATGCCCCTTTTAGATACGCTGAGCCACACCCCTTGGGTAGACAG
This sequence comes from Trichechus manatus latirostris, assembly GCF_000243295.1. Lineage (NCBI taxonomy): Eukaryota > Metazoa > Chordata > Mammalia > Sirenia > Trichechidae > Trichechus > Trichechus manatus. Next base: position 4,402,787 of record NW_004444007.1, read on the forward strand.
CCATAGCACATGGAATCGCCCCATCTGCCTCGCCACAACCTGCCAAATCCTGCCGCTCCACTATTTTATTTACTTTTTTCTTTATTCCTTCATTGTTTTCTTTTTATTTTGTTGCTTATTTTGTTTTTGTTTCTCTTCTTTCTGTTCTTTCACTCACCCACTTAGCTCCACACATGACATCCTCTCCTTTCCCTCCTGCCTATCTGCACTGTGTGCTGAGCACTATGTACCCAAGTGAAACCTACGCAGTCCCCAGGGCCCCACCATGCACTGTCCTCTCGCCCGGCCCCATCAGCCCCAGTTCATGCCACAAACTACTCATCCCTGCCCCTCCACCCCCACTGGACCCGTCCTGCTGCACCATAGCTGAGTGACCGGCCCTGCCCTCCTGGAGAAAGTGATGAGAAGTATTGTGCCACAGTCAAGCAAGCAACAAAACACACCCAGCCCACCTATCCAGACATAACCAAATAAAACAAAAAAGCAGGATGAAATAATCAAATCTATAATCAATAAATGAAGAAAATAATTCTTGAATGTCTAGGAGACAGCAGGCAATACCAAAACATATTAAAAAAAAAACAGGACAGGATAGCTCCAGAAAGGGACCAAAATAAAATACCAGACGATCTTCTTGTAGAAGAAAAGGCACTGAACATACCTGATAGGGAATTCAAAAGTCTAATATTCAGGGTTCTCCAACTGATGAAGGAAAATACAGACAAAAATAAGGAAAAAATAGACAAAATCAGGGAAAACACAGACAAAGCAATGGAAGAATTCAGGAAAATAACACGGGAAAAAATTGTCCAAATAAATAAACAACTACAAATCATACAAAAACAGCAATTAGAAATCCAGAAGATAAGTAAGATTTATTTTGTGTTTTTTGGATCAGTTGGAGTGGGATGGTATCTCATTGTAGTTTTGATTTGCATTTCTCTAATGGATAATGATCGTGAGCATTTCCTCATATATCTGTTAGCCACCTGAATGTCTTCTTTGGTGAAGGGTCTGTTCGTATCCTTTGCCCATTTTTTAATTGTGTTATTTGTCTTTTTGTTGTTGAGTTGTTGCTGTATCTTGTAGAGTTTAGAGATTAGACCCTTATTGCATATGCTGTAGCCCATTTTTTTCCCTAGTCTATAGGCTGTCCTTTTACTCTTTTGCTGAAGTCTTCGGCTGAGCATAAGTGTTTGATTTTTAGGAGCTCCCAGTTATCTAGATTCTCTTCTGGTGTTTGTGCATTGTTAGTTATGGTTTGTATTCTTGTGCCATTTATTATGGATCCTAGTGCTCTCCATATTTTTCTTCCATGATCTTTATCATTTTTGATTTTATACAAAGGTCTTCGATCCATTTCGAGTTAGTTTTTGTACATGGTGTGAGGTATGGGTCTTGTTTCATTTTTTGCAGATGGAGATCCAGTTATGTCAGCACAATTTGTTAAAGAGACTGTCTTTTCCCATTTAATGGACTATGGGCCTTTGTCAAATATCAGCTGCTCATAGGTGAATGAATTTACGTCTGGGTTTCCAATTCTGTTCCGCTGGTCTACGTATCTGTTGCTGTACTAGTACCAGGCTGTTTTGACTACCATGGAAGTATAATAGGTTCTAAAATCAGGTAGTGGGAGGCCTCCCACTTTGTTCTTCTTCTTGAGTAATGCTTTGCTTATCTGGGGTCTCTTTCTTTCCATATGAAGTTGGTGATTTGTTTCTCTGTCTCGTTAAAAAATGTTGTTGGAATTTGGATTGGGATTGCACTGTATCTGTAGATAGCTGTGGATAGAATGGACGTTTTCACAACGTTGAGTCTTCCTATCCATAAGCATGGTATGCTTTGCCACTTATGTACTTCTCTTTTGGTTTCTTGCAGTACTCTCTTGCAGTTTTCTTTGTACAGGTCTTTTACGTCTCTGGTTAGGTTTATTGTGAAGTATTTTATCCTCTTGGGGGCTATTGTAAATGGTATTGATTTGGTGATTTCCTTTTCAAAGTTCTCTTTGTTGGTGTAGAGGAATCCAACTGATTTCTGTATGTTTAGCTTGTATCCTGATACTTTGCTGAAACCTTCTATTATTCCCAGTAGTTTTCTTGTGGATTCCTTGAGGATTTCTGTGTAGAAGACCATATAATCTGCAAACAGGGATATTTTACTTCGTCCTTACCAATTTAGATGTTGTTTATTTCTGTTTCTTGCCTTACTGCTCTGGCTAGGACCTCCAGAACAATGTTGAATAAGAGCGGTGATAAAGGGCGTCCTTGTCTGGTTCCCGTTCTCAAGGGGAAAGCTTTCAGACTCTCTCTGTTTAAGATGATATTGGCTGTTGGCTTTGTATAAGTGCCCTTTATTATGTTAAGGAATTTCCCTTCTATCTTATCATTTGTTTTATTTGTATGATGGATTACATTGACTGTTTTTCTAATGTTGAACCATCCCTGCATACCTGGTATGAATCCCACTTGGTCATGATAAATTATTTTTTTGATATATTGTTGAATTCTAGTGGCTAGATTTTTGTTGATGGTTTTTGTGTCTATGTGCATGAGGGATATTTGTCTGTAATTTTCTCTTTTTGCAGTGTCTTTACATGGCTTTGGTATCAAGGCTATATTGGCTTCATAGAATGAGTTTGGGAGTATTCCATCCTTTTCTATGCTCTGAAATACCTTTAGTAGTAATGGTGTTAACTCTTCTCTCAAAGTTTGGTAGAATTTTCCAGTGAAACTGTCCGGGCCAGGGTTTTTTTGTTGTTGTTGTTGGGAGTTTTTTTTTTTTTATTACCTCTTCAATCTCTTCGTTTGTTAGAAGTTTATTTTTCTACCTCAGTTTGTATTAGTTTAGGTAGATAGTATATTTCTAGAAATTTGTCCATTACCTCTAGGTTTTCAAATTTGTTGGAGTACAATTTTTAATAGTATTCTATTATAATCCTTTTAATGTCAGTTGAGTCTGTTGTGATATCACCCATCTCATTTCTTATTTGTGTTATTTGCTTTCTCTCCTATTTTTCTTTTGTCAGTTTGGTCAATGGTTTATTGATTTTGTTGATCTTTTCAAAGAACCAGCTCTTGGCCTTGTTGACTATTTCAATTGTTTTTCTATTCTCTATTTCATTTATTTCTACTCTTAATTTTTATTTCCTTTCTTCTGGTGCCCAAGGGCTTCTTTTGTTGCTCTCTTTCTACTTGTTCGAGTTGTAGTGTTAATGTTTTGATTTTGGCCCTTTCTTCTTTTTGGGTGTGTGCATTTATTGCTATAAACTAACCTCCCAGCACTGCTTTTGTTGTGTCCCAAAGGTTCTGGTAGGATGTGTTTT
>NW_004444007.1:4407516-4447840 GCF_000243295.1 Trichechus manatus latirostris
TGTAAACTTTCATCTAAAATACAATTTTAAAAAAAGGAGAAAAAAAAAAGGTGGGGTGGGGAAGAATGCAGAACAGAATTTCAAACTCTCACGGGCTCTAGACTTTCTAGAATTTCATCTACCCATGGAGGGTGGATGAACCCCTGAAACTATTGCCCTGAAATAGTCTTTAAACCTTAAACCAAAAATAGGCCCTTAAGTCATCTTAAAACCAAATAATCGTTTATCTTAACTATAAAAAAGATATGCCATGAACATTATGCTCTTTTTAGAACTACATGGGATCAAATTGGCAGCAGCAACTCAAAAGATTAGATAGGAACCTTAGGGGGCAGGGAGTTCAGGTTAATGATGGAGAAACAACTCAGAAAGGAGGGCGACAATGGCTGCACAACTTGAAGAATGTGATCAATGTCACTAAACTGCACTTGTAGAAGCTGAATTGGTGTACGTTTTGCTGTGTTATTAACAACAACAACAAAAAGTTTGGAAAAAAATTAAGAAAAAGTCAGTTGCATATAAGCTATGAATGCTGTTATTATTAGACATCCGACTCACAGTGACCCTGAGCACCATGGAATGATCAGACCATTGTGATCCACAGGGTTTTCACTGACTACTTTTGAAAAGTAGATTGCCAGGTCTTTCTTTCTAGTCTGTCTTAGTCTGAAAGTTCTGCTGAAACCTGTTCAACATTATAACAACATACAGGCCTCCATTGACAGATAGGTGGTAGCTCTGCATGCAGTGCGTTGGCTGGGAATCGAACTTATGTCTCCCACATGAAAGGCAACAATTCTGCCACTGACCCACCCCTTTGTTGCCGTCGAGTTGATTCCGACTCATAGCTGCCCTGTAGGACAGAGTAGAACTGGTCCATAGGGTTTCCAAGGAGCAGCTGGTAGATTCCAACTGCTGACCTTTTGGTTAGCAGCCGTAGCTCGCTGTAGCTCTTAAACACTGCACCACCAGAGCTCCACTGAACCTCCACTGCCTCTCGAACTATGAACAGGAGTAATAAATAGTGGGACATGTACCAGATAGTCAACAACTATACTTCTATAAAGATTTTAAGTGAAAAAATGTTTCACATTATACTTGTAGAGTAAGAGGCATCAGAGATAATCTAGTCTATGAGTATCACACTCAAATGCTGTCAGAGGCCAGGCAGGTAATACAGACATGGGAGTCTATGGCAACTGGGGAGGGTATAGCTCTATTGAACGTATCAAATAATCACAGGCTTCTGGATCTAAGCTTACAGTTTCCTTGCCATGAGATGAAATTGAAGTTTAGAGAGATTAGGTTTGGGTGACTCTTAGAGGCTACATAGCAAGGATGTTAATCAAAGGCAATGCAGAAAACAGAAGCCACTCCAGGTATTTTCAGCAGAAAGGGATTTTATGCAGGGAATTAACTGTTCCCGAGATTGGTGAAAGAGCTAGAAGTGCAGGGTCTAGGCTGGGCCTCCAGGAATAACTCCTGGAACAATAGTAACTGAACTACTAAGAAGTGTCCTATGATTGCCACAATCAAAGGCCACCACAGGGACACAGAGTTCAAGAACACCACTGTAGCCGTGATCCAGAGGAGCTGGGATCTGGAAGATACCTGGACAGTGAACACAGAATGTGCTCGCCACCTCCATTAACAGCCATCCAGCTGGTGCTCCAACACTGCAATGCTGAGGCTGGCCGTCACCACTGCTGTAAGGGCCTCCTAACAGCCACAGTGCCGGAGACTGGACGCTGGCATCTCGTCGGCCTTCCCTGCCTGCAGAAAACAGCCACAAGCAGCAAGAAGGTGGCCTCTACCTCACCCCATCTTCAAAATCTCAGGCAAGGCAGCTACTAGCCAGACCCTAATTTTGCATCCAGAACTCTAGCTGGAAGGGAGTCTGGGAAATGTTTGTTGCTTTCTACTTTATGCTGGAGAAGAAGGCACAATAGAAGCAGGTGTCAACTAATACGAGTGTGAAACTTCCACATCCAGCACGGCAACTTTGGTGCAAGGCCCTGGACTTAGACCTAGGGCATCGACTCATTTCCGCTTATTCTATAATGTCTTCTGTAGAAGATCAGGAATCCCTGGGATGGTGCAAGTCTTTAAGCTCTTTGAGTACTAACCGAAAAGTTGGCAGTTTAAACCCACCCAGAGGTGTTATCAGGGAAAGGCCTGGCGATTTGCTTCCAAAAGGTCACAGCCATGAAAACTTTATGGAATATTTCTACTCTGTACACATGGGGTTGCCATGAATCTAGGTTGACTCTACGGCAACTGGTCTGGTGGTATTTTCTTTTTTCCATAGAAATCCTGCAAAAATGGTAAAAATATAGTCAACTGAGCCAAAATTCTGAAGACCTTAATATAAGCTAGCAAAAGATATAATGTGAATTATTCACTTTACATCATTAGCATAGCATGAATCACACAGTACCTTATCACCTGTTTAGGTATATTCTGATGCATTGGATTTTGAGCTACTGAATGGTAGAAACTGTATTTAATTCATATTGGTATCTCTTGTCCTCATAGGTGCTTGGCACGGAGAAGACACACAGGTATTTGCTGAACTGAAATGTTTCATTCCTGACCTTCCGAGAAAGCGTAAACCAGAATGTCATGAAAGTACAGTGTAGCTCCAATAACTGTCAGGTGGAGGCCCCATTACAGAGAAGGGGTGGGGAGAAGGGGTTTTAGTCTTTCACTGAGAACAGAGGGTCACCTGGCTAAGGTATCCGCCCTGCCGAAATCTGGTGCTGTGAATTTCTTGATGGGGGCTAAAGGAAAGGGCTGCTTCCTGCTGTTAATGTTTTAGGGCAACAAATCACAGCAGAGGTGAGGGTGAGAGAAGAGTGAGATTAGCAAGCTGATGCCAGGTAGGTAAAGAAGCCGTGGCCTGAAACTGCGCTTGGAGCAGGTGGTTACATTCTCCAGTCAGTAGGAGCTGATGGGTGTTCACCTAGTGCACAAAGTGACACTTCCAGCTGATTTGAAAACTAAAATAAAAACAAGCAAGAAAACCCCAATCCCTAGCAACGCCAACAACAACAGCAAAGACACATGAAAGCCATCAGCGTAGATAGGGGAGTATCAGAGGGGGGCACTTGGCCTCTGGCAGAAGTCCAAGGGGGCGCTGGATGAGCTGCGGAATGAATTCCTGTCGCAGCCCCTCACAGGAGGCACCATCTGTCGCAGCAGCGACAGTTGTCGGGGTGGCAGAGACAATAACCAATGCCACAACTCTTACAGAGAAGTGTGGCCAGGCGGGTCACTCTGCGGAGTGGAACCCTGCTTCAGTCCCAGGAGTTTATTTTATAGTCAGTACAGCAAACAGTGAAGCAAATAACAGAACAATGGGCTTTGGGTGAATAACAATAAGTTTCGGGCAAGGGAGGAGGAATTCAGGTAAACAAGCCAATCAGTAACTGGTTTGGAAAAACAAGTCTTGACAAGTCTTAACATGTTGGGGACAAGTCTCAACATGCTGTGCAGCATAGAGGCCTGTGGGAGCTGCAGTTGTCAATAGGGCAGTCATGTTTAAATGGCATATATCCCCACAAATTCCCAGGCACCACAAGTATGAAAGGCGCCTGACTGTGGCAGCCAGATAAGAGGGGGGAAGGCGTTTCTGCTGACTCCTGGCTGCTGTTGAGGCAGGCAGCCTCAGAGCCCAACCCTTCTAAGAGACACCTGCTCTGGCTTATCTTCCTACGCCCAGCAGAATAAACTGCACTTTCTTCTGAAATTGTCCTTGACGAGATAACCACACAACAGGCCACAGATGACCTCAACTCGCCTCTGGGTGGAGACTTTACATCATAATGAAAGAAAATCAACCTCTTCCTCCATCCTGGGGCATCGAACCCTTGTCTAAAGAAAATGCTTACACATCCCCAAGCTCTGAGCTCCTGTGCGAAGGTCAATCCTGAATATTCATGATGAATTTGCATTTCCTTGTTTCCTCTCTATAAAAGCCCACCTCCCCCAGCTGCCTGGGAGCAGTTTTGGAGGCAGCAGCCTCGATTCCTCCTTTCCTTGTACCATCAAATAAATTCACCTTTGTCATCTCCCACCTAGGTCTCTTGTTTATTGGCTGTGACAAGTCACACTGAGTAAAACCTGGGGTTCTCACCTGGCAACATTTCTGGCAAGCCAGCCACGAGTCATTGCTCGGTTCCAGAGACAGGCCATGTTGGGAACCGCGCCTGAGCAGACCCAGTGCCCAGTTATGCCAGAAAAACATGAGTCAGGCTGAGAGGGAAGCGGAGGCAAGTCCTCCACCTGAGCCTCTAATTAGAATGAAAGTGGAAGGAGAACCTGTAAAGTTTCTGGCAGATACTGGAGTGACCCACTCACCTCTGAACCACCCATCCCCCCAAATAACAAGCTACTCCGATAAGGCCGACAGTGTCTGTTGTGTGAGTATCAGAAAAAAAGAGCACCCTCCCCTCCTACAACCTCTAACTTGCTTTATAGAAGACAAATCTTTAACTCACTCTTTCCTTTACAAAAAACAGGTGGCAGTTACAAATGGTCCTCACTACTGGGCTGCCAACTAACTATGGGGAAGAAGAACACTACAGAGGGTTAGTTGGTCCAGATACCGGAGATACAGTGGCAACATAGATGTGGGCCAACAGAATGCCGAAGAGAGCAAAAAATGTCCCTCCCGTCGTCATTGAATTGTTACCTGGTATAGTGCCCTGAAGGCTTAAGCAGTATCCCATCCAAGCTGAAGCCCGACAGGCACTGGGCAAAATCATCCCCAGACACCTGAACCATGGACTGTTCAGAGTGTGTCAGTCACAGTTCAACACCCTCATCGTGCCAGTGAAGAAGAAAAACAGAGAATACCGATTCATTCAAGATCTGCAAGCTGTCAACCAGGTAACCGTCACAGTCCACCCTGTCGTCCCCAACCCAAATACTCTGCTATGGACCTTTTTGCCACCTTTTCCAGGTTCACTGTGCTAGACCTGAAAGATGCTTCTTTTGTATCCAAGTGGAGGAAAAAAGTCAAGAAATCTTTGCCTTTGAGTGGGAGGACCCAGGAACAGGACAAACACAGCAGCTGTGTTAGCATGTCCTCCCACAGGACTTTAAAAACAGTCCTACTCTTTTTGGATCAGCTTTGGCCCAAGAACTAAGATAACTGACCGTAACCAAGGATGTCCTCCTCCAATACGTGGACGACCTACTCATTGCCAGTCGCAGCCTTGAACTGTTCACTGATGGAAACAGTTACATGGAACAAGGAAAAAGAAAAGCAGGATATGCGGTAGTCACTTTAGAGGCGGTTCTAGAGGCTAGCACATTTCCCCCAGATACCTTCACCCAGAAGGCCGAGTTCTTTGCGATGCTGCAGGCCCTTAGAATCGCCAAAGGTAAGCTAGCAACTATTTATACTAATTCCAAGTACATATTTGAGGTATTGCATGCACACGAGGCAATCTGGAAGGAAAGAGGGCTCCTAACGGCAGGAGGTAAGGACATTAAATATTCTCAAGAGATCTTACAACTCTTACAAGAGTTTTCTTACCCACCCTAGTAGCAGTACTGCACTGCAAAGAGCATCAGAAAGGGGACACCATGGTGGCCAACAGTAATTATAAAACAGATGCAGCAGCAAAGAAAGCTGCAATCCAACAGAAACCTGTCACAGTAGCCCCACTAATTCCCCATCTAGAGTTACCGTCACCTGGCCTCCACCTGGACTATTCCCAACAAGATAAAGACATTGCCAAGACCTGGGAAGGGCCACTCCAAACAAAGATAGATGGCTGTACACCCCCCATGGAAAGATTTCATTCCACCAAAACTCATGCACCCTACCCTATAGAGAGCCCATCAGGTTACCCATTGTGGACCAATGGATTATATGACTGGGTTAAGAGATATTTAATTGGACCTAAGGTCTACATCACTATTTTGGCAGGGGTAAAGAGCTGCTCCACCTGTGCAAAAAAAAAGAAAAAAAAAAAATCCCAAGAACACTGCTGAAGTGCTTCCAGGGGTTCAGAGAACTGGGGCAATGCCTGGAAAAAACTGGGGTGGATTTTACTGAGATGCTTCGAGCTCCCGAGGATTACAAATATCTGCTAGTTTTTATCGACACCTTTACTAACTGGGTTGAAGCTTTTCCTTGCAGGACTGAAAAGGCCACTGAAGTTGTGAAACACCTCCTGAATGAAATCACCCCTCATTTCAGGCTTCCTGTCTCCACCGGCAGCGACAACAGGCCCCATTTTGTGACCTTGGTGGTGCAATGGGTGGCACCTGCCCTGGACATTAATTGGAAGTTACACACAGCCTGGAGACCCCAGTACAGTGGCAAAGTAGAGCAGGCTAAGCAGACTCTAAAGAGACACGTAGCAAAGCTGTGCCAAGAGACCAAGCTGGTATAGACCAAAGCACTGCTTATGGCCCTCTTGGGCGGGAGCCCTGTTGGTGCTCTGGTTAGGCGTTTGGCTGCTAACCAAAAGGTCGGCAGTTCGAATCCACCAGTCACTCCTGGAAATCCTATGAAGCAGTTCTGTCCTATAGGGTCCCTATGAGTCAGAATCGATTTGACGATAAAGGGTTTGGTTTTTGGTTTTATGGCCCTCTTGAGAGTTCGGTCCGCCCATAGAGGCAAACTGAAACTTAGCTCATTTGAGCTATTATATGCACGCCCTTTATTGAAGAACCCCAATATGAACAACATAGCCTGCTTTAATAATGACCAACCTCCCTCTCTCCATGAGGTTGGAGATGTTCAAGTTACTAAATACTTGCAGTCTCTTTGGGCAACTCTATCTTCTCTCCATAGGTATGCACACCTGGAAATCCCACCTGAACCAGAAGTAGCCCTGCACCCTTTGCAGCCTGGTGATTAGGTCTTCCTAAAAGCCTAACAGTTAGAGCCCCTCCAGCAGAAGTGGACTGGTCCTATTGAGGTGCTACTAACAACCCCAACCTCCGTCAAGCTCAGCGGTCTCAAAGCTTAGAGCCACCACACCCGAGTAAAGAAAACTGTTCCACCAGACATCGAGGGACAAACTCGTCAGAACTGTGAGAACTGAACTTGCAAACCTATTAAAGACCCAAGTATTTATTTGCAAAACACCCTCCTGCATAGGTCCAATCTCAAACTAACTTTTTATCTTGTTCATTGTATTATATACACTGTTTGCCTTTTTGTTTCTTTATGCTGTGTTTAAACAAGTCAGTTTGATAAGAGGCTGAGAGTTGTCTAGCCACCACAGGAAATAAATAATGATTGTCGCTATCCTTCTCCAAGAAATTCTTGAGGCCCAAGCTAAGTGAGAAAACAACCAGTTCATCCAACTTTCCAACACCGTTTCCCAGAGAGATAATCTGAACAATTGTTGGATCTGCCATCCGTTCCCCACCTCCTCTGCTAATTTAAAAGTTCCCTAGAGAAGCCCTATCCCCGTACAAGACGCACCAGACTTGGTTCACAATTGCCCAGTAGTTTAAAATGGGCATTGGTTGTGAGTAACCAAGGCTCAAAGAAAAGAAGGCAATGAGGCAAGGCAGCCTCAGAGCCCAGCCCTTCAAACAGACACCTGATCTGCCTTATCCACCTACACTCAGCAGAACAAGCTGTACTTTCTTCTGAAACTGTCCTTGACAAGATAACCACAGAATGGGCCACAGAAGACCTCAACCCTTCTCTATGTGGAGACTTAACCTCCTAATGAAAGAAAATCAACCTCTTCCTCCATCCTATGGCATCGAACCCTTGTCTACAGAAAATGCATCCTCATCCTTAAGCTTTGAGCACCTGCTTAAAGGTCAATCCTGAATATTCATGATGAATTTGCATTTCCTTGTGGGCTCTGTGTAAAAGCCCACCTCTCCAACCTGCCTGAGAGCAATCCTGGAGGCAGCAGCCCTCATTGGGCCTTTGCTTGTACAAGGAAATAAAGCCATCTTTGTTATTTCCCACCTAGGCTTCTTGTTTATCGGCTGTTAACAAGTCACACCTAGCGAAATCTGGGGTTTTCACCCAGCAACACTATTAACGTGTCTATTCATCTTGAAATTGAGGGGTGAGGTGGGCGTGGGGGCGAAAGTGCAATTTAGAGATTGCCCCTGGGCGCTGCTACCCTCGCTGTGCCCCTGCTGAAAGCCACTGGGTGTACAACCAGAAGTCATGCCCAGGAGGTTCCCGCTGCAGCTGCAGAACTAATTTAGCCTTATTGTTCTTCAGTAGCCACTCACCTCACGGCATCCGGCGTTGGAGACCAGGCTCAGCCATCGGATTTAGAAATAGGCTAAAAGAGGTCTGAGGAAAAGCTGAGGAAGCTGGTCCAGCCACCACGCGCTGGGTTCCCAGGTCGGCGCAGTGTCCCAGGTAGAGCCAGAGGCTGCGATAATTGCAGACAACCCGGCCTGGGGCGCGGTGCCCGGCGTAGGCGGTCCCGCCTTCTCTGCACAAGCGCCGCGCACTTTGCTCCTAGCCGTTCCCGGTTCTCGGGGCTGTGGCTCCAGGTCCCCTCTCCTACACCTCGCCTAACCCAACCACAGGGCCCACCTCCCCAGACCTCGGAACGGGCACCGTGCGCCGTTCCACTTCTTCACTTTCGCTGGGTGGCTTCGCCGGCCCCGGTGGCAGGAGGAGCGCGCCCCCCCTGGAAGCTGCCAGGAAGGCCGCCCAGCGAGCGCGGGCCCAGGCGCCAAGTTTGCCCCGTGATGAAGGAACCCTGGGCAAGGAAGCGCAGCGCTGGCTCGTCAGGAGCTGGGAAAGTGTTGGCTGGGCAGCCAGGTGCTCAGTTCATCGTTCTCTGAATCAGCTTCTAGGAGCCCTGATGGCGCAGTGGTTAAGCGCTGGCTGCTAAGGAGAGGTGGGCGGTTAGACCTACCAGTAACTCTGCGGGAGAAAAGACCTGTGGATCTGCTCCTGTAAAAAGTACAGCCAAGAAATCACTGTGGGGCAGTTCTACTCTATCACATGGGGTCACTATGAGTCTGAATTCACTCCATGGCACCTAACAGCAAATCAACTTCTAAATCACGTATTTTTTACTCCATCTTTTATATGGGTCTTCTCCGGAGCAGTGGGAGAACAGGATTCTTTCTTCAGGTGACCAGATAAAAGGCAGGATGAAAGACTTGTGAATTTCTTCCCTTTTATCCTTCTTTGGAAACTCTGGTGGTGTAAGTGGTTAACAGTACTGCTGCTAACAAAAGGTTAGCAGCTCCAATCCACCAGGTGCTGCTTGGAAACCCTAGGGGGCAGTTCTACTCTGTCCTATAGGGTCGCTATGTGTCGGAATCGATTCCAGGGCAAGGGTTTTTTGTTTTGTTTTTTTAAATCCTTAACACGAATCCTTCTTGCTATATTGTTTTTAACACTTCGTCAGCAATTTGATCCTTTCATTCATTTCTCACTTTCATTGCTTTGTCTTCCTTTCCTGTATATTTCGCCCGCGTGAGCTATGTGTGTAGGTGTGTGTGTGTGTGTGTGTGCGCGCGCTTGTGTGTTTGCGTGCGCAAAAGCAAGCGACCATTTCGGGGTGATTTTTATCTCAGAAATAAACATTTCCTTACCTGTTTTTCACTCCTTTAAGCAAGTGATCATGTTTTATTTTAATCGCCGAATTTCAGGGACTATCCTCAAGTAAATTTCTTCATTAAGGAGAAACTACTCATTGTTCTCAGTTCCTCTCCTGTGAGAAGAATGGATGAGCCTAGGCTCCGTCCTACATGTTCTTCTCCACAGCATTTAAGAAATTATTTTCCTAAACAGAACTCTTCCTGTCCTAAAACTTGCAAAAATCCCTAGTGACATCCAGCTTCCTCTTACCACAGGAATGAAATATATTTTTCCTTTTCTTTCAGTCATATGAGCTTCGTGGATAGATCACACACTCTGATCAACATGACTTTTGAGACAGAATTTTTTGCATAAATGTCGCTTTGTTTTATAGTTTATGTGACACAACTGTTTCTGAAAGAGCATTTGTTAATGTTTGAATCCATTTTGTAGAGGGCATCTTGGATTTGTTTAGAATTTGTTCATTCCTCTACATACACATCATACCTGCTCACAACAGAAAGTACTTCATGACATATTTATAAGCTTCAGATTCCATAAACTCACTTGATAAGAAGTTACAGTATTTTGATTATAACACACCAAAAGAAATTCAAGTCATTTAGCCCAACTTCCTAAGTTTACAAACCAGAAAACTAAAATCCAGGATAAGTTGGGTGACTCAGTGCACTTCACAAAGCAAGCCATCCATGATCTTGCAGTGGAATAGCGGGTTCAGAACCCCAAAGCAAATCTTATAATCCGTGGATTCTTCTGGAATTCTAGCTAAAATACCCTTTACTGTACCCCAGAAAGCATGGTCCCTGGATTCACTATCAGCCCAGAACTAAAACAATTTCCCAGGCCAACCCCTCAGACAGGGATTGGACTGGATGGTGGGACATAAAAGGATACTCGTGAGGAGTGTGTCTGTTAGCTCAAGTAGATACAAGAGACTCAACGGGCAGCTTCTGTCCGGAGGTGAGATGGGAAGGTAGAGAGGGTTAGCAGCTGGTTGAATGGACATGCGGAATCAGGGGTGGAAAGGAAGAGTCCGCTGTCACAGTATGGGGAGAGCAATTAGAGTCACGTTACAGTGTATGTATAAATTGTTCTATGGGAAAAAATATAAAAAAAGCAGAAAAATAAAATAAAATATCCTTTACTGTGAATTTTAAATCAGCATCAGTTGCATAATTTTCTTTCTCATACCTAAAATTTCATTATTTCATTTTCCATTTCAAAATTTTCTTTGCTGAAATTAATTAATGGGGTTCTGGTGGCACAGGGGTTAAAAGCTATGGCTGCTAATCCAAAGGTCAGCAGTTTGAATGCACCAGCCACTCCTTGGAAACCCTGGTTGGCAAACAACATCACGGAACAATATGTGTTTTAATTGTTCAGTGAGAAACTAACATGCTCTGTAAACCTTCATTAAAGTATAATTTAAAAACAAAACAAAACAAAAAACAACGCTAGTTCTAAACAAGGCCATTTTTAAAAATACAAGGCTTAGAATTTCAACACTATTTTTGGGGGACACAATTCAATCCATAGCAACCTGGAAGCAGCTCCTTTTCAGTTATGTGAGTCAATAATTTCCTTTTACTGATTAAGCTGGTTTGAGTTGTGTTTCTGTCACTTGCCATCAAATGAATTCTTACTAGAAATCTTCACACCTGAACTGGACCTCAAGGAGCCCCTGATGATAACAGGTGTTTAAAATGGTGAATCTTCATCTTCAAAAAAGGAAAAGAAAAAAATTATGTGGGACTATTTTCTGTTTTAAGAAGCATTAAAATATATAGTACAAGTGTCTTTAATATTCAATAAAATACATTTCAGTCATCCGGAAAATTTTGTTGTTGTTAGTTGCTGTCAAATCCAGAAAATTAACTTAAGTGAAATGCTTTGTTCTTCAGTGATGCTCGTTAAATTAAATGCTACTGTAGTTAATGGGACTTAATTATTTTTCTTTATGTTTATAGAAGTCTTTTAAAATTTAAACACTTAACCCTTTGGTCCCAGAGAAGGTTCAAGAGAGCTCTTAAGAACCAATCTGAGATGTTGGGGATGTTGGGTGTCTGAGAGAGAAAATTAAAAAGAGGAGAAGTAGAGCCAACTAGATGGTTTCCAAGTAACTAAGAATCACAGGTTAATGGAATGATAAGAGTTGGAAAAGTCCTTAGAAATTATCTAGTCCAACCTCTTCAATATTCAAATGAGAAAATTGAAGCCTAGAGAAATTATCTAACTTTTCTCAGCTAACACAGCCAACGCCAGCCATGCCTCACAGTAGAACTTCATAAAAACTGGTGAAATGGGGTCGCTCTGTAATCCACATTTTTGACTTCATGTGTAGTGTGTTTTCCAACCAAATCGCTGCGGTGAATAACCAGGGTCTTGTTGAGTAATGACTTTCCAGGTAAGAATGGATGATCAATATTACACGTTTCTCTGTAACCCAGCAGTAAAAACTGAAATCAAGCTCCTTTTAGCCCATTTTTTCCTCCCAAGGCTGAGTCACAGGTACAGTCATGCTGAATTACGTCTGTGTGAGGGATGGCAGATGTGAGGACATGAAGGGGTGGGGATGAGGGTGGGACGGGACAAGAGATTGTTTCTGTGAGCTTTACCTTTATGCCATTTTCATTATTAGAAATTATTAGAAATGACTCTGTTGGCCGGGTATCATCACTCATTTCTGGACAAAACTGCAAAGAGAAGAAATGAGGGGACCAGAAGAAGAGATGAGACACTTGAAGGTGGACATGAGGGATCTGGCGTAGTGTCTGAGAGATACATCCTGTATGAGTTACTAAAGAAAACCCAACATTCTGTAATGAAAGCAGCACTTTTTATTTTTATATTTAAAAAATATGTGGTTTATTTGATTTCCTCTATGGATGTAAAAAAGAAGACTAATAAAGGGAAGGCTGAAAATGAGTTTCTGAAATGCTCCTTTTCCTTTGTACTATTCCAGTAGAATAGCTTTACTTTGACTTACTGGAATTATAATTCAACATAGTCTAATTCAGTGAATAAATTCAATGAATGAATTTGTGTTTGATCGTATAACCTATTCTATTTTGCTGGGACAGCTCACTTTCCCACGAGTTCTCTGCTCTGATTTCTTTCCGGGCAACTCTCACTGAAGCCCTTTGATACTGGCGTGTGCAGGGCTGTGTTGAAGGGGTGATGCATGAGGGCTATGTGGACAGTCCTCTAAGGGCTGTCGCTTGAAGGGTTAACTGGGGTTTCATCCACCATTCACAGCTGCAGTGGTGATTTTTTAAAATTCAAATCTGATGATTCTCAACCTCCTGCCACCACAGCAACTTGTATTTCTTGTTCAGATACATGAACACAGGTTTGGTTTTATTCCATTTATTTGTTTTTGTTCCTATTGTCTCTCTAACATGAAGTCTGATACATAGTAGACAGCCAGTAAATATGTATTGAATAAACGGAACAAAAACTCAACAATATTCCATACTATCCAAGAGTTCCTACCTCAGTCTAAACAGTGCAAATTGGAACACACCTAAATAATTAGGATAATCTCTTAGGGTTTCTGATCATGAGATTTGATCTTTAGGGCTGGGTGTCTCCAATATGGTAGCCACTAGCCACATGGGGCCAGTTAGCACTTGAAATGTGGCTAATCTCAATTGAGATGTGCTGTATGTGTAAAATACACATGGATTTCAAAGCTTTGGTATGAAAAAAGAATGTAAAATATTTCATTAATAATTTTTATATTGATTGCATGTTGATACGATAATTTTTAGATGTGTTGGATTAAGTAAAATATATTGTTAGAATTAATTTCACCTGCTTCTTTTTACATTTTAAAACAATGTGGCTTTTTAAGGAAACTTAAAATTACACATGTGGTTTGCATCATGTTTCTATCGGACGGCACTGCCCTATGAGGGGAGGAGAGAAGACAGAAGGGAAAACATAGCAACAAAAGTTAACCTAACACTCCTTTGAGGGACATCTAGCTCAACTGGCATAATAAAGTTTATTAAGAAAATGTTGTATATCCCACTTTGGTGAGTGGTGTCTGGGGTCTTAAAAGTCAGCGAGTGGCCATCTAATATGTATCAATTGGCCCCAACCCACCTGGAGTAAGGAGAATGAAGAACACCAAAGACATAAGGAAATATTATTAGCCTAAGAGACAAAGTGGGTCACATAAACCAGAGGCTCCATCAGCGTGAGACCAAAAGAACTAGATGGTGCCCGGCTACCACCAATGACCGCCCTGACATGGAACACAACAGAGAGTCCCAGAAGGAGCGGGAGAAAAGTGGGGTGCAGAACTCAAATTCGCATAAAAAGACCAGACTTACTGGTATGACTGAGACTAGAGGAACCCCAGAAGACACGGTCCCGGGACTCTCTGTTAACCCAGAACTAAAACCATTCCTGAAGCCAGCTCTTCAGATAAAGATTAGACTGGACTATAAGACATAAAATGATACTCGTGAAGAGTGTACTTCTTAGTTCAAGTAGATACATGAGACTAAATAGGCAGCTCCTGTCTGGAGGTAAGATGAGAAGGCAGAAAAGGACAGGAAATGGTTGAATGCGCACGGGAATCTGGGGTGGAAAGGGGGAGTGTGCTGTCACATTTCAGGAATAGCAACTAGGGTCACATAACAATGTGTGTATAAATTTTTGTATGAGAAACTAACTTGAGCTGTAAGCTTTCACCTAAGGCACAATTAAAAAAAGAAAAGTTAATGTAACACTTCTTCTACCCTGAGACCAGAGGAACTAGATAGTGTCTGGTTACCACTACCGACCGTTCTAATCATGGCCACAATAGATGGATCCTGATAGAATGGGAGAAAAATGTGGGACAAAACCTTAAACTCCTTAAAAAAACACACAAAAAAACAGACCTACTGGACTGGTTGAGACTGGAGGACTCCCAGGACTATTGCCCTGAGCTACTCTTCAAACCTCGAGTGGAAACTAACCCTTGAGGTCACCTTGTAGTGAAATAACAAGTTGGCTGAAAAAATAATGACTACCACCCATAAGTACTGTGTGCCTTTAAAAAATCACCTATATGAGACCAAATGGTCAACAATTACTTTAAAATAAAGATGAGAATGAAGGGGGCAGGGAAATTAGATTAACGGAAACAGAACAACCAGAATGAAATAATGAGAATGTTCATGCACTGTGAAGAATGCAACCAATGTCACTGAACAACTTGTGAAGAATTGTTGAATGGGAACCTAAACTGCTCTTCACCAAAAACACAATATTATTTACAAAAAAAAAGTTAATGTAACAATTATTAAATATTCACATAGAACTTTGTGACTAAGTACTGAATCCCTCAACATGTAGGCTAAATAAAACCTTCACGTATATGTTTGATTTTAGTCTGTCGGTTCACAGAATAGAGATTTGATATTAGAGAGTCAGGATGTAAAAAGAAGGCCAGTAGAGGTGAACAGCTAAGGAATTTTCTCTCAACCACGTGAGTACTATCATTTTTATAATACCTTGCAGATTCTGAATCCCAAGTTCAAGCTGCTGAATTGCTTACTCGGGTACTTTTCCAGCTCCTGAAGTTTGGACTCATTGATATCTGTGGCTATGACTCTGGGACCTTCTCTTGCAAACGCCTGGAGGATAGAATGCACAAATAAATCCTTTGTCTACTCGGTTAAGCTGCTTCCATAAATGGAAAGTCAACTGGCCCTCTTCCCTTTCATCTTGTTTCCATTGTTGTTTTCCCAGAAACACAGGTGGGGTCTCACACTATCTAGTCTCACCCAACATCCTCAGTGTTATTATTTTTATTTACTTTTATCATTAATTAGAACATCATGACATACATAGTGCTTGCCATCTGACTTTGTCCATTTAAGTAATATCAAATAAGATATGGCTTCTTCTAGGATTCTGTTATTAACACCTCTCAAAATACTGCAGTGCTGTAATATGATAGCCTGTCTTCCATTTCTAAGCTGGTGACTAAGTAATAAGAGAAAAATGAGTTCTTTCATGTTTTTCTGCCTAAGAGTATTGTAGCGCTTTAATGAATGTCAAACTACACCCTACCACTATACTAAACCCCCAAACCAAACCCACTGCCGTCGAGTCAATCCCGACTCATAGCGACCCTATAAGACAGAGTACAACTGCCCCATAGAGTTTCCAAGGAGTGCCTGGTGGATTCCAACTGCTGACCTTGCTGGTTAGCGACCATAGCTCCTAAGTACTCTGTCACCACGGTTTCCAGCACTATACTGAAGGCGCATAATTAGCTCAGGTATGTGTTTGCAGGTATGATGTGGGAGAAGATGTAAACTAGAAAGCAACAGTAAACTGACAGTCCTATAACTCTGTAGTCCTGTATCGGAATGGAGGTCTTTCAGAATGCTACATATATCCTCGTAAGGATCCTAGTGGTGCAAAGGTTAAGCACTTGGCTGATACACGAAAAAGTTGGCGGTTTGAACCCACCCAGCGGCTCTGTGGGAGAAAAGACCTGGCAATCTGCTTCCACAAAGATTATAGCCAAGAAAACCCTCTGAGACAGTTCTACTTTGTCACTTGGTGTCGCTGTGAGTCGGAATCGACTCAATGACACATAAAAACAACATCTCCTTGTAGGCCCGCTTGCAGTTGATTATTACGGTGCAGAAACTGAGGCAGAGAAATCAGTTTCCCAGAATCAAAGGTCATCAGTGATGTCACATAGGAAGCTTCATCACCCTGGGCTCAGAGGTCGTGACTTTTTTTTTTGATAACTTAAGACGACAGCAGCACAAAGTCAACAGAAAGAGTGGAGGGGGATTAAATAACAGCGGAATCATTCCACGTAATTCAATACCTCAAAATGTAGTAAGCAAACAACTAAAGATACTAACTTACCAAGGTGGCTGCCCGGCCGATGCCCTGAGCAGCAGCCGTCAGGATGATGACCTTGCCATCAAGCCGACCCATTATGCAACCTGTGGTTTAATACAAAGGCATGCGTTTTTTTTTTTTTTTTAATTGTGGTGAAAATATACACAACAAAACATATATGTCAACTCAGCAATTTCCACATGTACAATTCGGTGACATTGAGTGCATTCTTCAAGTTGTGCAACTATTCTTGCTATGTTTTTCCAAATCATTCCACCGAAAGGCATGTGCGTTTAATGGCTGACACTAGCAACACGTTCCTGCATAGTCACTAACAACTAGAAAAAACGGTACAAGGTGCTGCTGCTTCTTTTTTTTAATCGTACTTTAGATGAAGGTTCACAGAACAAACTAGCTTCTCATTAAACAATTAGTATACATACTGTTTTGTGACATTGGTTGCCAACCCCAAAGACATATCAACACTCTGCCTTCTCGACCTTGGATTCCCCGTTACTAGCTTTCCTGTCCCCTCCTGCCTTCTCATCCTTGCCCCTGGGCTGGTATGTCCATTTGGTTTCATTTTGTTTTATGGGCCTGTCTAATCTTTGGCTGAAGGGTGAACCTCAGGAATGACTTCATTACTGAGTTAAAAGGGTGTCTGGGGGCCGTACTCTTGGGTTTTCTCCAGTTTCTTTTAGGCCAGTAAGTCTGGTTTTGTTTTTTTGTGAGTTAGAATTTTGTTCTACATTTTTCTCCAACTCTGTCCAGGACCTTCTATTGTGATCTCTGTCAGAGCAGTCGGTGGTGGTAGCTGGGCACCATCTAGTTGTGCTGGACTCAGTCTGGTGGAGGCTGTAGTACTTGTGGTCCATTAGTCTTTTGGACTCATCTCCCTTCACGGCACCTTTGTACAAACAGTCCCACCATCTGAACTCTCCAAGAATGCTTCCTCTAGATACCTAGCTTTAGATTTCAAAAACATTTAGCACAAATCAATGAGGTGATAACTTGCGACACACAGACATTGGACTTTAACCCTCTTTTTGGTTCCTTCAGTACCCAGCGACCATAGCTTCTGATGCTGAGGCTGCAGGAGTGAAACCCTTTCCCTCACTGCCATCACCACCCTCCTCCCCACCGCCCCTGCACACACTGTTACTTGTATTGTTTGTGTCCTTAAAACTCAGGACTGCTTCTCTCTGTCTCTCCTGGAAGCTTTTCGTGAGGTTTGCACTATCAATAGTGTATGGCTTTCCCTTGTGCTTTTCAAAGATTTCAGGGCTGGCCTCAGAAAGCCACTGAACAAAATCAAATTGTGTTCAATACCCTCATTTTACAGATGAGGAAGCTGATCTGATGGGTCAAAACTCAAAGAACCAGTTAAGAGCAGAGGCAGAAGGAAACTCAGCCCTCCTGACTCTTGTTATGTGAACACTCCACCCCACAGTGCTGCTGACTCTCTTTTAAAGTTAGGGCACACAGTAAGTAACATTTCAACAGGCACACTCAGTAATGTTTAAGGAGAGGACTGAGGAACCGTGACATGGGAAATTCAGATATTTGGCCAATGCTGTTGATGAGGCCACAGGTGGTAACGGGTCAAATGATGATCAAATGAGGCTGTCTTCAAGGAACAAGCTTCCCTCTATTGCCCTCTTCTGCCCTTAATACATGCCCTCTGACCTCATACCACAGCACAAGATGGCTGCTATCTCTCCAGCCATCATATCTACTTTCCAGGGTAAAAGAAGGGGAGGAGCAAAACCCTTTAGAGAAGTCTTGCCTTTCTACTCAAGAAGGTGAGTTGGATGGGTGTTGAGTTAACCCACTTAGGGTATATGCACAAATAACCTACACAATCACTCTGCTCGATTACCTGCCTGATGAAGTACAAGTTGCTACCCTAGCCTAGAGGGCTCATATAATCTTAGTTCTTTCTTTTTGATCATCAGCAAAAGTTAGTTTTTTTGTTTGCTTTTTTTTTTTGGCTGTTACTCAGTATGCACTTTCCTATCAAGCCTTCACACTTTTGTTCAAGCTTGAGGTGCTAAGGGGCTAGTTACTCCTATAAGCAATGGGCATTGAAGGATTTATGGAAAGAGAGTGACTTGAACAGACACTGGTTTTTGAAAGACAGCCCTGGAGAGGGAGTGACCAGGCAGGAGAAGCGAGTTCAGTTAGGAGGTTGTTGCAGGGGCTGGTGAGGGCCTGCAGTGACATAGTGGGGATGGACAGAACAGGTGGATGAGAGGGTTGTTAAACAGATAAGAGACAGGGCGTGGACACCGATGGGGCTAAGTTCAAAGAGATTATATGGTTTGCCTAGTGTTTCACAGCTATGAGACAGTAGACCTGAATTCAAACCGAGGCCTCCTGATTACAGGTCCAAGAGAAGACCACGTGCCTCCTGGCTTCCTCTCCTGGTACTGGCATTCCCAGCAGGCCTCTCTAAATCACCACTGCGGCGGCCATGAGCCTGTGCCTCACAGATCTGCAAATACAGGAGACCTAAATGGCCAATGGGCTCAAAGAAAGTGACGACTGTGGGATGGCGCAGGACCGAGCAGTGTTTCGTTCTGTTGTACACAGGGTCGTTATGCATTGGAAGCAACTTGACGGCATCTAAGAACAACAACAATTGGCCAAGGGCCCAGCTTCCCATGGGCTGTTCCCAGCCAGTACCTGAGTGCTGCACGGATACTAAGGAGCCCCATTCCTAGGAGTCAGGGCTCCTCTCTGGTGGCTGACCTCCTCTTGCTGAACCTTCCTTAGACTACACAGCGCTCTAGGATGCTTCCACCCAACCTGGCTTCCCTGTCTCCCTCCCTTGGGGTCAGACTGGTACCTTGACCTGTGGGCTCGCCCAGCCTTTCCTAGTCCCCTCCTCATTTTCTCTCACAGACATTTCCCTTAATAAAGAGTATGCATGTTTAATTCCATCTTGGAGGACCAGGTAAAGCACCTTATAAGATCTGGTTGCAGAGATCTGTTTACAGCTCCCTGAGGCTCTACAGTTTTGTCTGCATTTGTTACGCAATGGAGAAGCTGGGCTTTTACAGTGCCTGGACAACTCTGATTCAATTAATTTTACTTTTATTTTTCCTTACATGAGTGATAAATTTTCACTCTAAACATGGAAAGAGCTAAGAGATATATACAATATATACTTTAGATCGTAAATCCCACTGCTGTGGAGTTGATTCCAATTCATAACGACCCTATAGGGCAGAATAGAACTGCCCTTATAGGGTTTCCAAGGTTGTAATCTTCATGGGAACAGATTGCACGTCTTTCTCCCACAGAGCAGCTGGTGGGTGCCAACTGCCCACCTTTTGGTTGGCAGCAGAGCATTTCGATAGTAAAAGACTCCCCAAGTCTTTACCCTTCGCCGACCCTGGGCATGGTGCAATTTAAAAAGCTGTTCTTCTACGCCATGGCCCTCAGTGTCTTTTGGTGCAATGGCACCGTGAGGTCACGTGGCCAAGTGTTTTCCTAGGAAACCTCTGACATCCCGAGAAGCATTTACTGAACAGCTGCTGAAGCACAGAGCAGCCAGCCTCTCAGCTCTCTCTGAAAACCTCTCTCTGGCCAGCCTCCTCATCTTTCTGCTATCAGATTTTGGGGCCAAAGCCTTCATGTTAGATAAAATGCCCTCTCAAACGAAAAAGCATTTCTTTGGGAAAATGAGCGCAAAATGCAATGTGGAAACTGCACGTGTTGGCTTTCTTATTCTAAATATTGTAATCAAAATGTGAGCTTTTCATAAGCAGAGACACAATCTGAGCATTATCAGGAAATGTAATGTTTTCACCAGACAAGAAAAAAAATGTCCACTTAAAACACTAAAATCCTCTTTTTTTTGGCTACTTTGAAAAACTTGTAAACCAGCTTCAAACCAGGGCTTCTAACCGGTTCAGCCCAGCTCAGTCATGGCCCACGAGGAGACACAAGAAAGGCTCGAATTTTTAAAATGTGGGTGAACTGGAATGCCAACTAGAATGGGAAAAGTTACGGGTTGAAGTCCTGCTTCAAACTTGTTAAAAACCCACTTTTGTCCTGAACTAACTGCTCAGATGAATTCTGAAATAGGCAACGTGAAGAAAAACAACAAAAAATCCCCAACCAATCCCGTTGCCTTGATTCCAACTCATAGCGACCCTATAGGACAGAGCGGAACTGCCCCATAGGGTTTCCACCCAGCAGCTGGTAGATTCGAACTGTCAGCCTTTTGGTTAGCTCTCAACCACTGCGCATGGCTCCTCAAGAACAAAGCAACATCTAAAAATTAACTCTTCTCTCTCCCCAGCTAAAAGTTGCATTTAAAAAGTATCAGTGTTACTTCAGAGCAGTGAGTGGAAGACGTCCTGCAGATTCCTGCACGAGCAACAAACTTGAGACCTTTGTGCAGAAGCAAGTTGGGTGCTTAATAGTGCATGCTGGGATTGTAGTTCAAGTGCCTTCATACTTGTTCCATTTCCTTCAGTTTTTTTAAAAGGAACCACATGATTCCTGTACTTTGTGTGCGTTTTGCCATCTAGTGGAGCTCAGGTAGAACTGCTAACTCTAAGTAGAAGGTAAGACGTGGAACCGAATCACATCAAGCCAGTTGTGGTAGAGTCGATTCCAAGTCATGGCGACCCCATGTGTGTCAAAGTAGAACTCTGCTTCATAGGGTTTTCCGTGGCTGATTTTATAGAAGTAGATTGCCAGGCCTTTCTTCGGGGCACCTCTGGGTGGACTCAAGCCTCTGCTAGCCACATTAACTGTTTGCATCACCGAAACCAAAACCCTCTGCGGTCGAGTCGATTCTGAAAAAACCAGAGACGTTGCCTCTGAGTCCATTCTGACTCATAGCGACCCTAGATGACAGAAAAACTGCCCCACTGGGTTTCTAAGGAGCAGCGGGTGGATTTGAACTGCCGACCTTTTGGTTAGCAGCCGTAGCTCTTAACCACCAGACTCCATGATTGTTTGTACCTACGCACCAGGCTATATGCTGCTGTTCCGGGGTTGTTGTTGTTGGGTGCCTTGGATTCCGCCTCACAGCTACCCATGTGACAGAGTAGAACTGCCCCATAGGGCTGTTGGAACCCACCAGCAACTCTGCAGGAGAAAGATATGGCACTTTGCTTCTGTAAAGATTACAGCCTTGGAAACCCTATGGGCCAGTTCTACCCTGTCCTATAGGGTCTCTATGAGTCGGAATCGACTGGACAGCAGTGGGTTTGGTTTTTGGAATCTTTATGGAAGCAGATCACCAGGTCTTTCTGCTGTGGAGCTGCTGGGTGGATTCCAACCACCGCCCTTTAGGTTAGCAGCCTGAGCGCTTAGCCCATTGCGTCAGCAGGGCTCTGGGGTTAGTCAAATTTAAATGAGCCAGAAACTGCACGTGGAAGATAGCAGGGCAACAAAATGGAAGGAACCCAGGACATTGAAGTTTCTGAGCCTTCCTGGCCCTCGACCTGGATTTTTTTTCTGATCGGTGTCATAGTAGTTAGTCCCGGTCAGAATGAAAGAATAATATGGAACAGATCTCAAATCCTTTTTGTAATAGTGGTCTCATACAGTATTTGTCCTTTTGTGATTGACTTATTTCACTCAGTGTAATGGCCTCCAGATTCATCCATGTTGTGAGATGCTTCGCAGATTCATCTTTGTTCTTTATCATTGCGTAGTATTACTTCGTGTGTATATACCATAGTCTGTTTATCCATTTAGCTGTTGGTGGACGCTTAGGTAGTTTCCATCTTTTTGCTATTGTGAATAATGCTGCAATTAACATGGGTGTGCATATGGCTGTTCCTGTGAGGGCTCTTATTTCTCTAGGTTGTATTCCTAGGTGTGGGATTGGGCTGGATCGTCTGGTATTTCTATTTCTAGCCTTTTAAAGAAGCACCATATCATTTTCCAAAATAGTTGTACCTTTGTGCATTCCCATCAGCAGTGCATGAGAGTTCCAATCTCCCTGCAACCTCTCCAAGATTTGTTATTTTCTTTTTTTATAAATTTGTGCCAGTAATGTCGGGATGAGATGGTATCTCGTTGTAGTTTTGATTTGCATTTCTCTAATGGGTAGTGATTGGGAGCATATCCTCATGTGTCTGTTAGCCACCTGAATGTCTTCTTTGATGAGGTGTCTGTTCATATTTTTTCCCCAGTTTTTAATCGGATTATTCGTCTCTTTGTGTTAGAGGTGTTGGATTTTCCTATAGATTTTAGAGATTAGACTTTTGTCGGATACATTGTAGATAATTTTTCCCCCAGTCTGTAGACTCTTTTTACTCTTTTGGTGAAGTCTTTGGATGAGCGTACATGTTTAATTTTTAGAAGATCCCAGTTATCCAGCTTACCTTCTGGTGTTTGTGTTTTCTTAGTCATGTTTTTATCCTGTTTATGCCATATATTAGATGTCGACCCTGTTTTTTCTTCCATGATCTTTATAGTTTTTGTGTTATATTTAGGTCATTGATCCATTTTGAATTAGTTTTTGTGTCTAGTGTGAGGTATGGGTCCTGTTTCATTTTTTATAGATGGACATCCAGTTTTGCCAGTGCCGTTTGTTAAAAAGACTATCTTTTCTCCATTTAATGGACTTTGGGCCTTTGTTGAAGATCAGGTAACCATAGGTGGATGGATTTACATCTGGGTTCTCAATTCTGTTCCCTTGGTCAATGTGTCTGTCATTATACCAGTGCCAGGCTGTTTTGACTACCGTAGCTGTATAGCAGGTTCTGAGGTCAGGTAGTCCTCCTACTTGATTCTTCGTCTTCAGTAGTGCTTTATCTGGGGCCTCTTTCCTCTCCAAGCTAATGATTTGTTTCTCTCTCTCTTTAAAGACTGCTGTTGGTATTTGGATTGGGATTGCATTGTATTTGTAGATTGCGTTGGGTAGAATTGACATTTTCACAATGTTGACTCTACCTGTCCATGAGCATGGTATGTTTTTCCATGTATGTAGGTCTCTTTTGCTTTCTTGCAGTAGGGTTTTGTAGTTTTCTTTGTATAGATCTTTTATATCCCTAGTTATATTTAGTCGTAAGTATTTTATTTTGCGGGGGGGGTGCTATTATAAACGGTATTGTTTTCCTGATTTCCTTTTCATAGTTCTCTTTTTTGGTGTAAAGGAACCCAACTGAATTTTGTATATTTAGCTTGTATCTTGCTACTCTGCTGGATCTATTAGTTCCAGTCGTTTTCTTGTGGAGTCTTTAGGGTTTTCTATGTATAGTATCATATCATCTGCAAATAGGGATGGTTTTACTTCTTCCTTAACAATTTGGATGCCCTTTACTTCTTTTTCTTGCCTTATTGCTCTAGCTCAGACTTCCAGCACAGGGTTAAATAGGAGTGTTGTCCTAGGTTATTTTGAGTGAGGAAAAGAAAATTTTATCATGTTTAAGGTACAATTATTATTGTTACTGTCACACTCGGCCTGATCAGCCCGAATACACATTTAGTGGCAGAATGCAGGCATCCTGACTACAAAGGGTGGGGGGTGGGGTAGGGGATGGGAGGATGTGGAGCTTGAACCAAAAGTGTGTAGGCTTGAAAGCAAACAGCATCTTGGGTAACAGGTCAAGTCTGACTGAAGAGAATGGAGATAAGCTCTAAAAGAAAAATCTCGAGTTTTGCTGAACAGACCAGAGGTAAGATCAAAAAGGAAGAACTAGATTATATGAGCCCTCTAGGCTAGGTTAGCAACCTGTAGGTCATTAGACAGGAAATTGAGCAGAGTGATTGTAGCTTTTGTGTGCACATACTGTATAAGTGGGTTTGCTCAACACCCATTCAAATCACTTTCCCTGTGCCTTTCACTTCATAAAGGCTGGAGAGCAAAAACTCTCAAAGTCCTAGCTTCCTTGGCTGCAAGAGGTGGCTAAGTAGCACAATCTGGACGGTGGACTGTATGTAGGCTGGAATTCCTGAGGAAGGCTTCCTTCTTGAGTAGAAAGACAAGGCTTCTCTAGAAGTCTTATGGCTTTTGCTCCTCCCCTTTTTGCCTGGAATGCGGAGATGATGCCTGGTAACATTGCAGCCACTTTGTGCCTTGGTATGAGGTCAGAAAGCACACAGTAAAGACACAGCAGGGCAACAGAAGGAACCTTGTTCCTTGAGGACATGCTTGAGACATCAGCCTGGACTTACTTCCCTGGACTTGTGTAAGATGAAGTCTTTTTTACGACCACCATTTTTCAAGTTTTCTGTTACTTGGAGCTAAGCATATTCCTAATAGTTACAGTGAACAGTCAGAAAGACTTGGAGGAATTCCAGATCTTTCTCTCAGTAGCTAAGGGAATAAGTCACTTCACCCTTCAAACTTGGCTTTCTCTTCTGTAAAATGAAGGTAACCATAGCACCTACCTCAGGGGTGTTGTGAGGAGGAAAGATTCGGCATGTGAAACCATCATACAATGTTTGACATGAATGCACTCAATAAATGTCAGTGATTATTTTTATGGAGGTCATGAGAGGAATGTACTAATATGTAATTAAAAAATATTTTCTTCTGTTTTTAAACCTTGAGCTTAGTTTCTGCATATGTCCAAGTGAGGTTTTTGGTAAAATTGTGCCTTGTTGCCCCCTTGCAGATTAACGCTGGGTGCCCTGGGGGCACAGAGTTTAAAGCACTCAGCTGCTAACTGAAACGTCAGCAGTTCGAACCCATCAGCTGCTCAGTGGGAGAAAGATGTGGCAGTCTGCTTCCATGAAGATTTACAGCCTTGGAAACCCTATGGGGCAGTTCTACTACAGGGCTGCTATGAGTCAGAATTGACTTGACAGCAGCGGGTTTGGTTTTGGTTTGGTAATGATCTGTACTATCAACCTTGCTTTAACAACAATGCTCTTCCTTTGAATTTTGAAGATTTCAGAATAGACTTTTTATGAATATAGGCGTTCTCTAATCACGACTAACTCCAGTGCTCCTTTCTTCCTCAATGCAGCTTTCTGCAGCCTCCCACGCTGACTCCAACAATAATGCTGACTGGAAAACCACCCAAGTCACATGGTATTGCGGATATTTGCTTACCTAGCTGTACAGGCACCAGACTACATTCTTCAAGCTAGGCATCTATTGTCTGTCCCTCTGTAAGTTCCAAGAAGGCAGTGCCTTGTAGCGTCTAGACCAGTGACCAGCATGCAGTAGAAGCTCATTAAATATTTGGTGAGCAGCAGGCTCTCAATAACGTTTCCTATGAGCAATAATATCAGTTTGTCTTCTCTAGTCCTGAATTTACTTTTTACAAAATCTGATCTTATTGTGCTTCAGGTGAGAGTTTACCGAGAAAATTAGTTTTTCATTCAATGATCTACTCCTCTGAATTTACTGTTCACGTCTTTTAAGCATCGTCTGCCCACACTACAGTTTTTTAAACACTGTTGGTTTCCACTGCTGACTTTATCATTGTTCCTTCACAACCATTCATAATATTCAAACTCAGTTCATGAGTTAAGCAACTTCTACTAGACTGGATACCTAAGAGCTGATTACATTTTTAATGGCCTTAATTTTATCATTCAGGTGAATTTATCCAGTAACTTTGGGTTACTCTTTAATTCAGAAGAGGAGCAGACATGGAATGAATCAGACCCGCAGCTGTTATAGTGTGATGATGTTTGGGCAAGGCTGGAAAGGAGAAGCAAAACCAAGGGACAGGAGTAGGGTAGAGTGGAGCCCTAGTGAATTCCTGTGACAGTATGTTAGGCTAAGGGAAAATATCCAATCCAGAGATTTGGAATGATGGGTAATATGCAATCCATAATCTTTTCCTTTGAATGACTCTTCTTACCAAAGAGCCAAGGATGCCTTGAAATCACTTTAACTCTGTTCTATATAACCTTATGCAACTTTCTTTTCTTTTTTTTGTGGTATTTCAGTTATATGATGCAAATAGTAAAATAGGGATCTCTCAAAAAACCATACTTCTTAGTCTTTTATAGGGTCACAAATACCTTGAGAATACGATAAAAGAAAGTATGGACCCTAATATTCTGAAAAAAATAAATCCACACACAAAAGTTCACATAAAATTTCAGAAGTTTTACAGACCTCATGAAGCCCACCCATGGATGCCCTAAGTATCTGTGGGGAGTCCGGTTTTAGGAAACTTTGATAGAAAATCTGGTGCTGTTTCCTCATGTCTAAAATGAAGGGGGAGAACCAATAATCTCTGAGGTTTTCAGCGGGGAGTGGGGTGGAGTGGAGAACAAAGTCTAGTAACAAACCAATTGAGAGTGCTTGGGTCGGTAACAGAAAAGTGAGAAAGAACTTTTGTAGTTATGAAATCAAAAGGAAAAGTAGGAATAGAAGTTAATGACATAGGCCCTGTTGTCCTTTAACAATTTACAACCAGCAAACATGCATATATTTTCATAGCAGAATCCTGAAACTCAGTGAGAGGAGAGCCAAACACACCCTGACCACACCACCAAGAAACCATTAACATCTCACAGCTGTGATTCAGAACTACTCATTAGCCGTTTATTGAATGTACAAGCTGCTAAAAGAAGAGTTTATAATTTTGTTAATTAAATGATACTTTATATTAATTTATGTATTATGCTTTGGAATTGCCTAAGTTATATGTGGATAGCTTTACATTAATGAAAATGTATACATGAAATGCATACATGAAAAGACTGGACATTTCCTTCAATAACTTTATTCCTTACAAAATATATAAATAAATCAAACCTTTCAACTTCTAAAGTATTACCACATTCAAGAACAAGGCATTGCCATCACCGTTCTAAACTACCAGAAGGAATAAATTTCTGATTCCTTGATCTTCCAGTTCTAGTGGTGAAGTGAAAACTGAATGTGAAATTAAGTGGGACTATGATATCATTGCCAGGGAGAGACACACAAAGCGGCAAACACGGCCATTTCCAAACAAGGAGTGCTGGCCCTGCGGACCAGTGACAGCAGGGGAGTTACTGGGTTTTGCATTTGGGGCACATCTTTTCCGGAAAAGGTGTGCCAAGGACCTGTCTGAGGGTCCACACTCTCTGCTACCACTGTGTGTTCCTCTGAGAAAGAAAATAAAACCCAAAATTAATTCTATTAAAAAAATACACACAAACAACAAGCATGGCTGGAAGGGGAAAAGATGTGAAAACAGGAGAGATGTGAGGAGTGAAAAATGGCAATGTGGTCATTAGCTTCACTGTGTCTGATCATCAAAAAGGTGTATTTCACCTCAGAGTGTGAGAAGTCTATTCCCCATTGTCTCAGAAAAAGAACTGTAACATAATTACGGGAAAAAAAAAATTCAAAGTCCTATTTTATAAGATGGTTGTAAAAATAAAACCTCATTTGTGTTAGAAAACCATATTATACAAGAAGTAATAAAATCTGATTTGAAATTCATCAATTTGAGAGTCAAAGTGAATCAAAGATGGACTAATTTAGTTGGGTTTTCTTTTACCCTATTTTTGTTGTTCTTGTTGTTAGGTGCTGTCGAGTAGGTTCCGACTCACAGTGACCCTATGCACAACAGAAGAAAACACTGCCTGGTCCTGTGCCATCCTCACAATCGTTGTTATGCTTGAGCCCACTGTTGCAGCCACTGTGTCCATCCATCTCACTGAGAGTCTTCCACTTTTACGCTGACCCTCTACTCTACCAAGCATGATGTCCTTCTCCAGGGACTGATCCCTCCCGATAACAGGTTCAAAATATGTGAGACATAGTCTCGCCATCCTTGCTTCTAAGGAGCATTCTGGCTGTACTTCTTCCAAGACAGATTTGTTTTGTTCTTTTGGAAGTCCATGGTATATCCAATATTCTTCACGAACACCACAATTCAAAGGCATCAATTCTTCGGTCTTCCTTATTCATCTTCCAGCTTTTACATACCTATGAGGGGATTGAAAACACCATCACTTGGGTCAGGCACACCTTAGTCTTCAAGATGCCATCTTTGCTTTTCAACACTTTTAAGAGGTCTTTTGCAGCAGATTTGCCCAATGCAATGCACCATTTCATTCCTTGACTGCTGTTTCCATGGGTGTTGATTGTGGATCCAAGTAAAATGAAATCCTTGACAACCTCAATCTTTTCTCCATTTATCATGATGTTGCTTATCGGTCCAGTACTGAGGATGTTTGTTTTCTTTATGTTGAGGTGTAATCCATACTGAAGACTATGGTCTTTGATCTTCATCAGTAAGGGCTTCAAGTCCTCTTCACTATCAGTAAGCAAGGTTGTGTCATCTGCATAACGCAGGTTGTTAATGTCTTCCTCCAATCCTGATGCCTTCTTCATATAGTCCACCTTCTTGGATTATTTGCTCAGCAAACAGATTGAATAGGTATGGTGAAAGGATACAACCCTGACGCATGCCTTTCCTGACTTGAAACCACACGGTATCCCCTTGTTCTGTTCAAATGACTGCCTCTTGATCCAAGTACAGATTCCTCATGAGCACAATTAAGTGTTCTGGAATTCTCATTCTCCTCAATGTTATCCATAATTTGTGATGATCCACACAGTTGAATGCCTTAGTATAGTCTATAAAACGTAGGTAAACATCTTTCTGGTATTCTCTGTTTTTACCAGGATCCATCTGACATCAGCAATGACATGCCTGGTTTCACGTCCTCTTCTAAACCCAGCTTGAATTTCTGGCAGTTCCCGGTTGATATAGTGATGCAGCTGCTTTTGAATGATCTTTAGCAAAATTTTATTTGCATGTGATATTAACGAGACTGATTGAAAATTTCCGTGGGAATAGGCATAAATATGGATCTTTTCCAGTCGGTTGGCCAGGTAGCTGTTTTCCAAATTTTCTGGCACAGATGAGCACTTCCAGTGCTGCATCTGTTGGGTGAAACATCTCAATTGGTAGTCCATCAATTCCTGAAGCCTTGTTTTTCACCAATGCCTTCACTGCAGCTTGGACTTCTTCCGTCAGTACCATTGGTTCCTGATCATATGTTACCTCCTGAAATGGCTGAACGTCGACTAATTCTTTTTGGTATAGTGACTCTGTGTATTCCTTCCATCTTCTTTTGATGCTTCCTGCAGCATTTAATATTTTCCCCATAGAATCCTTCAGTATTCCAACTGAAGGCTTGAAGTTTTCTTCAGTTCGTTCAGCTTGAGAAATGCAGAGCATGTTCTTCCCTTTTGGTTTTCTATCTCCAGGTCTTTGAACGTCATCATAATACTTTACTCTGTCTTCTTCTTGAGCCACCCTTTGAAATCTTCTGTTCAGTTCTTCTACTTCATTATTTTTTCCTTCTGCTTTAGCTACTCGATGTTCGAAAGCAAATTTCAGAATCTCTTCTGACATCCAGTTAGGTCTTTTCTTTCTCTCGTCTTTTTAATGACCTCTTCCTTCCTTCATGTATGATGTCCTTGGTGTCATTGTACAACTCGTCTGGTCTTCGGTCATTAGTGTTCAACGTGTCAGATCTATTCTTGAGATGGTCTCTAAATTCAGGTGAGATATACTAAAGGTTGTACTTTGCCTCTTATCAACTTGCTCTAATTGTCTTCAGTTTCAACTTGAACTTGCAGATGAGTAATTGATAGTCTGATCCGCATACAGCCCCTGGCCTTGTTCTGACTGATGATATTGAGCTTTTCCATCGTCTCTTTCCATAGATGTAGTCGATTTGATTCCTGTGTATTCCATCTGGTGAGGCCCACGTTTATAGCTGCCATTTATGGTGGTGAAAAAAGGTATTTGCAATGAAGAAGTCGCTGTTCTTGCAAAATTCAATCTTGCGATCTCCGGCATTGTTTCATATATGTTTATTTCTTTTTACTGTGTATGGATTATAATGTAGTAGTTGCCCATAGTTAAAATCTATTAAAGAAATGTGTTTGTACTTTTATTGCGGATGGTACTTTTATCTTGATATTTAAGTCATTCTTTTATAGTATGAAGATATCTTCAACTAATATGTAAAAATCTGATAATGCAAAAGTAAAATTCATATTTTTCAAGAATCTACAGTGGATAAACACTTGAGATTTTAACAAACTAAGGAGATGCCACAGGATAAACATGATCCTAGTGAATTCGTTAAAAATAAAATTCTTTCCAAATTTGTGGTTAACTCAGGTTACTCTTGACTGTCATGGATATAATAGCAATCTTCACAATGTATAAATGCATTGAGATACAAAATGGAAAGGATCTAGAAATATTTGCATTTTCTACTTACTTGAGGTTTCTTGGGCCTATTGGTTTCTTCTAAGATTTTCTGTTAATAGCCTTATAACTTCTTTTTGATATTTGACAGTAGGTTTTATAATAGTAATTCTAATAAGAACAATAAAAATATGTAAAAGCCGAACAACTAATTTTTTAAGGAAGAGTAAACAGAACTGCTTTCAAGAGTTTTCTAATAAGACACATCCACTGGCATATTATCTGTAAGTGGCAGTAGATAAGGCCTCAGGGGCAAGGTACCCCGGTAGGGTGCCCTTTTTAGCAATAACATCATCAAATCACAAGTATTCTGTTTGATCTCAGGGACAGCTCAATTTTCTTAACATTGAGAAACCAGTTCTTTTTAAACTACTGAAGGCTCAACAGCTAATCATTGGATACTAAGCAAAACTGTATTTGGAGGCATCATAAAGAAAGTAATTGAGCTGTTACCATGGGGTCCTAGCAACAAGCTGAAGAGACAACAATTACCAGAGCAGGAAAGAGGAAAACAGCCTCCTTTCTACACTGTCAGGAAAGCAAACCCCGACTGCAGCTCTGGCCTAAATTGATACAGTCAGAGGTCAGATTCTGATCATTAGTTTACACTTTAGTCAGCAATGATAACTTGTAAGACTTTCTGCCTTTCTTAGAGACCGTGAAAGTATCTGCAGACTCTATAAATAAAATTGTTCTTTTTAATGAGTAAAAACTTAATAAGTGTCACTATAGCCAACAGTCTTATAAATGGAAGGACAGCTAGACAGCATGAAGATTCACAGTGCTGCTTTTTTTTTTTAATGCCGAGTGGTATTAGCTAAAAGTTGGGTATTAGATGGAACGTATATTTAAAGCTTTATTGAATACTACGCATATGTCAGACGGGTGACAACTGGCTTCCAAGTTTGGCAGAATTAGATGTCATTATTAAATATCTATTAAAGATTAATAGGAAGAATATAGAAGCCAGAAGGGATTTTAAAACCAAACCCGCCGCCGTCAAGTTGATTCCAACTCATAGCAGCCCTACAGGACAGAGTAGAACTGCCCCACAGGGTTTCCAAGGCTGTAAATCTTTACGGAAGCAGACTGCCGCATCTTCCTTCCGCGCAGCGGCTGGTGGGTTTGAACTGCAGACCTCGACTCGACAACAACGAGAAGGGAAATTAGGAAATCTAATACAAACCTGTGCTTTTACTGATTATGAATGTGAGGATCAAAGAGATCAAACAGCTTGCTTACGGTGATATATTAATAAGTGGCAACATTATATTGCTAACTCAGTTTCTCTGACTCTCCATTTAACATTCTTTTCATTATGTCAAAAAGAATACATACCACAAAGAATTTTAGGCATGCTATTATGTACAATACTATGTATATATAAATAAACAAATAAGAGGTTATTGTTTGGAGATCTAGGTACCTAGAATCTGAAAGGAAATAAAACTTGACACAAAAACAAAAGAGGAAAATCAAGTGGAATTAAGAAAAACAATGCAAACCTTAGTCACAGCGCTAAATACACACATACAGGTTTTTAACATTGACTTGCAAGCATAAAAAGCTATATGATTGGCAAGTAGCATTCAAACACATCCTGTGTTATTAATTGATCAGCATTTGCTCATTTTGAAAACTTTGCTTACGTAATGAGAATTTAATGAATTTAAAGGATGTAGACTATACATATTTTTAAAACACAATAACAATTTTATTTTTAATATTGTAAGTAAGGGAAATAAATTTATACAGTTTAGAAAGGAAATTTTAAGCTATCAAGGTTAAATTTAGGCAAAGACATACTCCTTTTCAAACTCCTTGGCATTTTTCATCTTCTCTAGGTCTAATCATGAGCTTTGTTTTGAGATCTTCAGTTTCTTCTTTATAGGGCTCATCTCCTAAAGCAACTTTGTCCTAAGTTTTTAGACAGAAAAGAATGATAACTAAGTATTAGAACAGTTTCAACTCCAGCAAAGAGTGGATAAGTGCCTTTGATCCAGTAGGAACATTTTAAAATAGCAAACAACTTCAAAGATACGAAACACAGAAAATGCATCAATTTTAATATTAAAATGAATAATAACTAGATATTTGATGTGAAGTATATTTAAAGCTAAGATAGAGAGAACACTATTTTTATCTCTTGTAACAAATATTATTTTTTCCATTTAAAAAGTGATACACCCAAACAAAATGACAAAGGTCAAAAATAATGAAGTGAGTGGGCAAATGTAAATCAGGAAAATGAAACAAAAAGATGCCAGAGCAAGAAAATAAATATCAAACTGGAATTGAATTCAAGGCAGAAAGCACCACATAGCATTATCAGGGACGTTTTGTACTGAAAGACAGTTCAGTTCAGCGATATAGGCATTTTCTTTGACCACTATGTAGTGAAAGAAAGAAATCAGCCATAGGTGACACTGTACAGCCAGAATGCTCCTTGGAAACAAGGATCGCGAGACTTCGTCTCACATACTTTGGACAGGTTATCAGGAGGGATCAGTCCCTGGAGAAGGACATCATGCTTGGTAAAGTAGAGGGTCAGCGAAAAAGGGGAAGACCCTCAACAAGATGGATGGACACAGTGGCTGCGACAATGGGCTCAAGCATAACAACAATTCTGAGGACGGTGCAGGACCAGGCAGTGTTTCATGCTGTTGTACATGGGGTCGCTCTGAGTTGGAACTGACTTGACAGCACCTAACAACAACAGCAACACTGTGTAAAGTAATTCTTGTGCCAGATAAATCAAATTTGGAAATACTGGTTTAGAAATGAATGGTAGAGAACGAGAACTCTGAATTTCAGACATACACCATGTGGCCAAAGCTACACTCAGAAATATTGATAAACTTAAATATTTTTATTAATAAACTGAAAAGACTAAAAAATAAAGTTCTTACTTAATAGCATTGGTTTATTCCTTCATAAGTATTCTCGTTGCTCTAGTAAGGAAAAAAACAGTCCTTTGAGATTCTGATTTGAATTACATTAAAGTTACAAATTAATTCGGGAAAAACTGATAGTTGTACAATATTTCACACAAAGCACCCAACAACAACAACAACAAACACAGTATTTAGGCTTCCCACCTAGGAAATGGCATGTGTCTTAATTTTAAATCACATGGTCTATTTCTTTTTACAGTTTTATGATTCTTTTCATATCTTGCTGTTATTAAGATGCCTTTGAGTCAGTTCCGATTCATAGCGACCCCACGTACAACAGAATGAAACACTGCCCAGTCCTGTGCCATCCTCACAATTGTTGATATGTTTGAGCCCATTGTTGCAGCCACTGTATCAATCTATCACGTTGAGGGTCTTCCTGTTTTTCGCTGTCCCTCTACTTTACCAAGCATGATGTCCTTCTCCAGGGACTGGTACCTCCTGGTAACTTGTCCAAAGTACATGAGAAGGAGTCTCACCATTCTCTTTTGATATATGCTACCCTAACTTTTTTTTATGAAGGTTAGTCATTCGAGCATTTTACTTTTGATTTTGTGGTTATCATAAATAAAATCTTTTTTCTCCTATCACACAGGGTGTCCATAAACTTCCAGTGCAGTTTAAATTTTTAACAAATTCACTGCTGTTTGATATAAACAATTTGTAAAGATAAAACAGGAAATTTAATCAGAATTTAAGCAAAATTGATAATGATCCTTTTGTTCAAATTTCTTTTATTTTCAGTTAATAAACCCTACATTGTATTGGATAGCTATATCCAGATGTATTTAAATAATGGTGAACAGGCTGAAAATTAATATCCTTGCAATTAGTAAATCTTAAATTAACTTTCTTGAGCTTTTCCAGATTATTTATATGACATATACAAGCAAGCTTCAAAATTTCAAACAGTATAAAGATTTTGGATACCCAGTATTTTTCTTTCTTTCTCCATGGCTGATATACAAACTCACACCTATTACGTGGTTCTAAATGGTTACTTCTGGTATTCAGGAAAGGTATTTCTCTCTGTAGATACCTGTGTCAATCTATACCAAATATTGAAGAAATGTGCTGCTTACACTCTCTTTCTTGAACACTTTATGTTCCAGGATACCACTCTCTCTCTCCTGGTTCTCCTCCTACCTCACTGGCTGCTCTGTCTCAGTATCTTTACCTTGCTCCATAAAAATCAGTTACTGTAGAGTCGATTCTGACTCATGGTGCCCCATGTACCTCTTCTCTATTTTGCTTGTGCCTTAGGTGACCTCATCTTGTCTCATGACTTCTATCTGCTGATGATTACCCAAATTTATATCTCCAGTCTGGACCTCTCCCAGAGTTATATATCCCTCCCCTTAACTGATACCTCAACTTGGGTGTCCAACAGGCATCTCAAATTCAACATGTCCAAAACTGAACTCCAATTCTGCTCCACTTCTTTCACATCTACTCTTCTGGCAATCTTGCCCATCTCCATAAATGGCAACTCCATCCCTTCACTTGCTCAGGCCAAAAACTCTGGGGTCATCTTTGGCTCCTTGTTTTCTTTCTCATTACACATAGACTCTGTCAGCAAAGTCTATTGGTTTCTCTAATGGCATTCGAATTCAAAACATTCAAACTACTGTTCTTTCCAAAGAAAACAGGTCATATTCAGCCCACTGGCCACCAGGTGGAACTCAGTAACAGGGGCATTATAAAGAAAAGGAATTTTAAAATACATTTATCTCGTAAAGAGTGCTATATATTTAGGTAAGAAGCATTTTTGAAAAATCTATTTCTAAACTATAAAAAATAATATTTATGTGTGTTTTAAAAATTATTTTTTAGGAAGATAAAAATTAGCATTATTTTGCATGAAAGTATATTCCTTGCATTTCACTTCTAAGTTGCTTTTTTTTCTTTAAACTGGAGTATTGAACTTCAGACATACGTAAGCAATAGGAAGTTGTGGTAAAGGGAAGAATACAGTGCCAAAATATCCTCCACATTCAACAGTAAAATTAAAGGCAAAACATAACTCTTATTTATAAAATGAGTTGGGTTAAGTTACCTGGAGTACTTGGATAATTTCTTTTGTTTTTCTCAAGGCATTTATTTGATTCATTAACTTTTGCTTGAAGTTTTGCTATCACACCATTGGTCATCTCAAGTTTTTTCTGCATCTCCATCATCCTGCCTGCCTTATGCTTAGCACTTTCCTCTGCTTCACGTAATGAAGTTTCTAGCTCTTGAACTTTCTGTTAGAAAAACTACATATACATAAAGTTCGGCATGAATACAGAATTATAGTACAGAAGTCTGAGACAAAGGGATCATATTTGGCTGTTGTTAATTTTTCACAGATGGCATGAACAAAGGACAGAAAGAACTCAAATGTCACGCAATCCATAGACGTGTTGTATTTTTCATTTAGAAGTTGATGACTTTTGAACTAAAAAAATCAAAATTTACATGATAAGGTTTAGTGTTTATGTTATTTACTGTTTAGCACAGACCTGAGCATATTAAATAGGCACTCACGTTAGAAATTAACACTACTTAAAGTATATCTGTTAATTGACTCTCCAAAGTAATAGACGCAACGTTTCTTTCCCTTTATTTTTTTTTATTGTTGTGGTTTCAGTGGAAGTTTACAATTCAAGTTAGTCTCTCACACAAAAATTTATACATACATTGTTCTGTGACCCTAGTTGCTCTCCCTATACTGTGACAGCACACTCCTTTCAACCCCAGATTTCCCGTGTCCATTCAACCAGCTCCTGACCCTCTCTGTCTTCTCATTTCGCCTCTGGACAGGAGCTGCCCATTTAGTCTCGTGCATCTGCTTGAGCTAAGAAGCACACTCTTCACAAGTATCATTTTATGTCCCAGAGTCCAGTCTAACCTTTGTCTGAAGAACTGCCCTTGGGAATGGTTTCAGTTTGGGGCTAACAGAGAGTCAGGGGGCCATGTCTTCTGGGCTCCCTCCAGTCTCAATCAAACCATTAAGCCTGGTCTTTTTACTACAATTTGAGTTCTGCACCCCACTTTTCTGCTGCTCCATCAGGGACTCTCTGCTGTGTTCCCTGTCAGTCTTTCCCTGTATTTTTACTAACTAGTTTTTTAAACTGAGAAATACATATGTATGGAAGAAAATTCAAAGGCAAATAATGAAGATCAACTCTCACCACCTCAGACCCACAGGTGACCCTGAGGCAGTAACTACTAACTTTTATAAGTATATCCCTCAAGAAATTTCTATGTGTATCTAAGCATACGTGAATATAGCTTATAAAGTCATGTACACTATACACACAATATACACCTACTGTATATATAGTTTTCTTTCTTTTTTTTTAACCTGACAATATATTTTCTAGATCTTTCCATATCAATACATATAGACCTCTCACATTTTTGTTCTCATGGATACACAGCATCCCATTTCATGGAGGTACCATAATTTACTTAACCAGTCACCTACTGATGCACATTACGTTGTGTCCAGCTTTCTGCAAGTACAAATTAATTTAGGATAAATTTAAATGCCTAATTTGTCCATGTTTATAAGATTATTCACACACAGAAACTTTAACTTTTTCCTTTGAATTGTCTGTTTCTTTTTGGCCCACCTGGAATTTATTTCTGGTTAATAAGTGAGGTAGGAATCCAGCTTTATTTTATTTTTTTTCAGATGGTTAGCCAGTTGTTACAAATCATACATCAAATAAACCAACTTTTCCCCATTGAGTTGAATGTTTCCATCATCATATGGTAAATGCTCATACTTATTTGTGTACACTTCTGAATTCTTTCTTCCGTCCCCCTGCTCTACCTGTCCATCCTGCGTCAGTACAAACTACTTTAATTCTAGTAGCAGGTGTCTTATCATCTGATGGGCCATTTCCTAGGGCCGCTGACGATGGAATTTCCTTCTGTTTCTTTGTCGTATTGCTTTGGTACATGATTATCATTTTTCTTCTCTTTTATTTCTATCAGCTGACTGAAATCTGTAGTGATCAGCAAATCAAAGAATAGTATATTAGTTATCTTCTATATTCCACTAATGATTAATTATTAAACTAGTGGTCAATGTTTTATTACAAACATTTGTTTTGCTAAAATGATCAATTATACTTATAATTTACTTCTAGGTTCCCCAGTAAGTGCAAGTTTGCTCATGTTTACAAACCCCAAAATAAGGGTAATTTAAAAAGTGATTGGGTTAATCAATTAATGTATTGATTCCTGGATACTTGCGGTAATATAGCAGGTTAATCTGTGTAAGAACCCTGTTTGATTTTTAGCTTCTTACATTTTTATTATGACTATACTATTAACCAACATCAAACTATGTCATATGAATTTATATATTAAATTAAGCTATGAATGACTCTGTCTTCATAATTCAAAGGAAAGACCTTATATAACATCTACTTTTATAATTAGTTTGAGTGACAGTCACAATAGAACTATACTTAAAAAAACAAGCCCATCTCAGAAGAAAAAAGTATGTCCATGTTCCTTCAACAGTATAATTTTGCCCTGAAATGTCACAAAGATGCATTTTAGTTCTGTGATGAAGATGTATATTTAAGAATATCTGATAACAAATTACATACCTCTCTGGTTAGTTGTGTAGTTCTTGAAGTAACATGAGGATTCTTACCATCTTTTGTAGTAGAACAATTTCACCAGCTGTAAGAGAGGCCTTCAAAGTTTGGTAGTTTTTAAACTTTTTTTCACTTTTCTCTTTCATTGTTCTCAAGTCATGTTCCCATTCTTTGGATATGGCAGCACTTCTTTCGTCGAACTCTGTTGATTACTTCATATTGAATATTAAAAGCACTGATTATAGCTCTAGAATGAATTACATATATAAAAAAAATAATAAAAATAGTCGATTCTCGAAGAAACTATATGAGGAAATTCATTATTTCAAAATTTCTAGAATAGTACACATCAAGGTTGTGAGGATGGCACAGGACCGGATAGTGTTTCATTCTGTTGTACATAGGGTCGCTATGAGTCCAAACTGACTCGACAGCACCTAACAACGACAATATGGAAGGGATACTTCAGAAAGCAGAGATGAATATTCTGATCACTGGGAAGTAAAACACATTAACAAACTGATCTCAAGCAATTGGCCTTAAGGAAGACTGATCACCTTAGGAACAATGATAAAAATCACATTTTTGAACCTCAAAGTTGGAGGATAAAACTGATGGTGAAAAGTCCATGAGACACTACTAACATAACTGCCAGGTGTCAGGCCTTACTACACAGCTGCTGCCTGTAGCCCTGAAACAGGCTCACGTCTCACCTTGTCTAAGGCACTTGGGGAAGAGGATGGATTCCTACAGAAGCAGCAAGAGGGGAAGAGGAGATTGCCAAGAGGATTCAAAATTTAACAAGTGGACACTGAATATCATTCACCAAGATTTTGTTACTTTCTTCATAAATATAAATCGATATGTATCTAATCATCATGTTGAAGCATGTTAACTGAGAGGAAGAATATGTTTTGCAATCTTTTTCATAAAGCATATAAGAATAAACTAAACATACTTAAACTAAACATACTTAAAATTAAGTTGCTCTAAGTTCTTTTAAGAATGAGGTAGAAGAGGCCGGGCCAATCTCTAAAATCTACAAGATACTGCAA
Organism: Trichechus manatus latirostris; assembly: GCF_000243295.1. Taxonomy (NCBI): domain Eukaryota; kingdom Metazoa; phylum Chordata; class Mammalia; order Sirenia; family Trichechidae; genus Trichechus; species Trichechus manatus. The sequence goes on from NW_004444007.1 coordinate 4,446,715, forward strand.
AACCTCAACAACAAAAAGACAAACAACCTAATTAAAAAATGGGCATAGGATATGAACAGGCACTTTGCCAAAGAAGACGTTCAGGCGGCTAACAGACACATTAGGAAATGCTCACGATCATTAGCCATTAGAGAAATTCAAATCAAAACTATAATGAGATACCATGTCATCCCAACAAAACTAGCATTAATCCAAAAAACACCAAATAATAAATATTGGAGAGATTGTGGAGAGACTGGAACACTTATACACTGTTGGTGGGAGTGTAAAATGGTACAACCACTTTAGAAACCGATCTGGTGCTTCCTTAAAAAGCTAGAAATAGAAGTACCACACGATCCAGCAATCTCGCCCCTTGGAATATATCCTAGAGAAATAGAGCCGTCACACGAATCCATATAAGCACACCCATGTTCACTGCAGCACTGTTCACAACAGAAAAAAGATGGAAACAACCTAGGTTACCATTAATGGACAAATAAACGAATTATAGTATATTCTCACAATGGAATACTATGCAATGAAAGAGAACAACGATGAATCTGAGAAGCATGTAGGAAGCTGGAAGTCATTATGCTGAGTGAATTTAGTCAGTTGCAAAAGGACAAATATTGTATAAGACCACTATTATAAGAACTCAAGAAAAGGTTTAAACACAGAAGAAAACATTCTTTGATGGTTACAAGGGTGGGGAGGGAGGGAGAGGGGTATTCACTAACTAGAAAGTAGACAAGAATTATCTTAGGTGAAGGGAAGGACAGCACACACTACAGGGGAAGTCAGCACAACTGGACTAAACCAAAGCTAAGCTAAGACGTTTCCTGAATACAATCAAACACTTTGAGGGACAGAGTAGTAGGGGTAGGGGTCTGGGGACCATGCTTTCAGGGGACATCTAGGTCAACTGGCATAACAAAGTTTTTTAAGAAAATGTTCTGCATCCCATTTTGGTGAGTGGGGGGTGGGTCTTAAAAGCTAGTGAGTGACCATCTAAGATGCATCAGTTGGTCCCAACACACCTGGAGGAAAGAAGAATGAATAACACCAAAGACACAAGCAAAGTACTGGCCCAAGAGACAGAAAGGACCACATAAACCAGAGAATTCATCAGCCTGAGACCAGAAGA
>NW_004444007.1:4448024-4450069 GCF_000243295.1 Trichechus manatus latirostris
CAACTCTTCAGACAAAGATTAGACTGGACTATGGAACATAAAATGATACTTGTGAAGAGTGTGCTTCTTAGCTCAAGCAGATACCTGAGACTAAATGGGCAGCTCCTGTCCAGAGGCGAGATGAGAAGGCAGAGAGGGTCAGGAGCTGGTTGAATGGACACGAGAAGTCCAGGGTGGAAAGCAGTGTGCTGTCACAGTATAGGGAGAGCAACTAGGGTCACATAAAAATGTATGTATAAATTTTTGTGTGAGAGACTAACTTGAATTGTAAACTTTCACTGAAAGCACAATTAAAAAAAAAAGAATGAGGTAGAAAAATTAAACAATGACGACAACAATAAAAAATGAGGCAGCCCAGTGAAAATTACTACTTAGACTTATTTTGTTTCTATAGAAGTTATTTACTTGACAAATCCTATCATTTTCTTTCTGGATGTCATTTTTAAGCTTTTCTGTATCAAAATGAGTATTCAACCAGTCTTCCAAAAACTGGCTCATTTCTTTCCTCTTATCTAGTACTTGCTGAAATTCAGTCTTTATGCTGAGGAAGTCACCTTCTGAAAAATCTTTGAGAATTTCCTGTGTGAAAATAGCACCAAATCGCCTGAACATTAGGAAAGTTTTTATCAAAGCATTACATAAATATCATTAAAAAGGGGAAATACCTAACTGAATCATCATTTTTCTTAATATTTTCAAATAAACTAAAAATATATATAAATTGAAACTTTATTCTAGTTACTTGCATAAAAAATTTTGGCAGTATAGGCTATGTGACAGAGGTAGGTCTAAATTTTCTGTCAGAATTAAAACCTATCAATATGATAAGTTTGTGACTAATAATTACAATATTTGAAGTGTTTCTGGATGTGGCTTTTCTCTGCATAAGGCAGGCCTTCCATGCAGGTTGGGACCCGGATGGAGCCTCACATTGCTGAGAGAGCAAGATGCTCCATGTGGAGGTGTTGCCAACAAGAATGTTTCTGACCCCCAGTCATAGATGTAGGAAGTCTCAGGAGGCATTTGGAAAATTATTTTGGGGTTCCATAAATTCCTACCTGCTAATGTTAAATCAGAGCCCTGGTGGTGCTGTGGTTAGGCGTTTGGCTGCTAACCAAAGGGTTGGCAGTTTGAATCCACCAGCCGCTACTTGGAAACCCCATGGGGCAATTCTACTCTGTTCTGTAGGGTCGCTATGAGTCGGAATTGACTCAATGGCAACGGGTTTGGTTTGGTTTAATGTTAAATCAGTTTCTCTGTATCTGTGGAGGCCTGAAAGAAGGCTAGTCCATTCTTGGCACTTTATATCTGGCCAATAGGTTACTCTGTAACCTATCTTTAATTTCTGGTAAATGAAAGTGGCTCTAAGCAACATGAAAAGGTACTTTTCTACTTGATAAAAAGGTTTAAAATCTATATAAATCCATTTAAAATAAATAATACATTAATATGGAGATCCATAGTCTGGTTCAATCTGAGGTCCCTTAATTTGTTGGATGGTATGTCACAATCTTTTCGAAAGTGCTGTATTTTAATTAGCAGTTCATTTTGCTTTTCCATTTCATCAATAAAATCCATTTCAAATTTATTGATGGATTCATGGTGTTCTTCCTTTATCTTTGTAACAAAGCTTAACACATACTTGCAGAAAAAAATTAAACGAACTGGGAAATGAAACTTTTTATCACATTTAGAGGATGTTTAAACTCCTGGGATGTGAGGTGGGATGGATCTCTTTTTCAGTTATATCCTCTGATACGAGGGAAGAAGGAAGGAGCCTCTGTCCCCAACTTTCTTCTCGTGGCATCTAGTTCCATATTTCTGACTTCCTACTGTATATACCTCCTGAATGCCCTACACGTACTTCAAACTCAGTATGTTTAATATGTAGCATGATCCATTTCACTATTAACCCATTTTTTCTATTGGTCCTTTTTTAGTTAATGGTAATGCCTATCATCCAGGTTTTCCAGCTAGATACCTGAGATTTATTTTCAATATCCTCTCCTGCCCACCTTGATTGAGCTAACCAGTAAGATGAGTGT